>NC_057394.1:27608130-27849477 GCF_019320065.1 Cervus canadensis
TGTATATGTGTGTGTGTGTGTATATATATGTGTGTATATATATGTATACACACACACATATATGTGGTACATCAAAGCTTTTAAACTTAAACCAACTGCTTCATCTGGGATTCCAATAAAAACAGCAATATCTGTTTTTGTCTACCTGCAACACAGGTAGACAAAAATGTTTTTATATTCCATATTTTTTATTTGTTTTTGGCTGCCCACGGGCTTTCTCCAATTGCAAGTGGGACTTAGTCTCTAGCTGTGGTGGGCTTCTCATTGCAGTGGCTTCTCTTGTTGCAGAGCATGGGCTCTAGGCGCGCTAGCTCAGTAGTTTTGGCACACAGGCTTAGCCTCCATGGGACATGGTATCCTCCCACACCAGGCATAGAATCTGTGTCCCCATTGATGAGGCAGACTCCCAACCACTGGACCACCAGGGAAGTCCTATTCCATATTTATATAGAGAAGAATCATAACAAGTGTCAGATTTCTTGATGCCATCACTTCCTAGCTGGACAGAATCTTTGAAGAACATCAATATCTAGACACATTATAGAAAAAAAATGAACTCACAAATTGAATACCAGGGAAACCCCCGAAGGATAATAAGTAACACAAAAACAATGCCGCGTCATGTAAACCAAAAGAAAACAGAGTTTCAAGCAAATGAGAATGGTTGACAGTGTCAAGTTCTGTTCTTCACAGACATAAAATAAGATGTGAATTAAAATGTTCCTTCAATTTAATGACCAGAGACGGTTGGTGTCAGTGGAGTGACGGTAGAAGTAAGTTGTTAAGGAATAAGAAGAAAGGGAATGGAATGAAAAGAGCATATTTAGCTAACTCCTGAGAAACTTGTGTTCATGGCAAGAGAGAAGTTTCACTTGTGTCTCCTGCTACATCTATACTATACATTAGTAACATACGGCTTTGATTGTTATCTGTATAGGAAAGATAAATGTTTGGTAATAGCAGTTATTTTCCTTTGACTTGACTTTTGTGGTCAACTAAAAGGGGCACTTACTCCTTGGAAGGAAAGTTATGACCCAGGTAGACAGCATATTAAAAAGCAGAGACATTACTTTGCCAACAAAGGTCCATCTAGTCAAGGCTATGGTTTTTCCAGTGGTCATGTATGGATGTGAGAGTTGGACTGTGAAGAAAGCTGAGTGCCGAAAAATTGATGCTTTTGAACTGTGGTGTTGGAGAAGACTCTGAGAGGTCCTTGGACTGCAAGGAAGGACTGGAAAAGGTCAGTTTCATTCCAATCCCAAAGAAAGGCAATGCCAAAGAATGCTCAAACTACTGCAAGATTGCACTCATCTTACAAGCTATTAAAGTAATACTCAAGCTACGTTTAAACAGTATGTGAACTGAGAACTTCCAGATGTTCATGCTGGATTTAGAAAAGGTAGAGGAAGCAGAGATGAAATTGCTAGCATCTATTGGATCATGGAAAAAGCAAGAGAATTCCAGAAAAACATCTACTTCTGCTTTGACTGTGTGGATCACAACAAACTGTGGAAAACTCTTAAAGAGGTAGGAATACCAGACTATCTTTTACCCACCTTATGAGAAATCTTTATGCAGGTCAAGAAGCAACAGTTAGAACCATACATGGAACGACGGACTGGTTCCAAATTGGGAAAGGAGTACTTCAAGGCACCTTGCTTATTTAACTTATATGCAGAGAATGTCATGCAAAATGCTGGCTGGATGAAGCACAAGCTAGAATCAAGATTGTGGTAGAAATATCAATAACCTCAGATGTGCAGATGACACCACGCTTATGGCAGAAAGCAAAGAAGAACTAAAGAGACTCTTGAAAGTGAAAGAGCAGAGTGAAAATGCTGGCTTAACTCAACATTTAAAAAACGAAGATCATGGCATCTGGTCCCATTACTTCATGGCAACTAGATGGGGAAACAGTTACAGACTTTATTTGCGTGGGATCCAAAATCACTGCAGATGGTGACTGCAGCCATGAAATTAAAATACGCTTGCTCCTTGGAAGAAAAGTTATGACTAACCTAGAGAGCATATTGAAAGCAGAGATGTTACTTTGCTGGCGAAGGTCCATCTAGTCAAAGCTATGGTTTTTCCAGTAGTAATGTATGGATGTGAGAATTGGACCATAAAGAAAGCTGAGTGCTGAAGAATTGATACTTTTGACCTGTGGTGTTGGAGAAGACTCTTGGGGGTCCCTTGGATGCAAGGAGATCCAACCAGTCCATCCTAAAGGAGATCAGTCCTGAATATTCATTGCAAGGACTCATGCTGAAGCTGAAGCTCTAATACTTTTCCACTTAATGCAAAGATCTGACTCATTGGAAAAGAACCTGATGCTGGAAAAGATTGAAGGCAGGAGAAGTGGTTGAAAGAGGATGATATGGTTGGATGGCATCATGGACTCAGTGGACAGGAGTTTGAACAAGCTCCGGGATTTGAGGGTGGACCGGGAAGCCTGGCGTGCTGCAGGTCATGGGGTCGCCAAGAATTGGATTGGACTGAGTGACTGAACTTTGAACTGACCTGAATGTCTAAGTACTTCTCCCAAAACTGACTAAAGGTAAAAGAGTTAAATGGCTCTGAATTGAGACACACTCTGCATGGAGAGCCTGTTCTGTTAAGTGGACAGATATCTAGACAGATATCAGAATATAAAATATGATTCAGGCAATAGCTGTAATTTTGGTCATTGTGGCTAGAGTTGTAAAAATGTAATGTCCATCTATTCCCTTTTCTTTCTTTTTCTGGAGGTCTTTTGAAATGGACTGATTGCATTTTCTGTTTCAATTCAGATTTGGTTTCATTTTAGCAAGGCTCAATTTGAGTGCTTGCAGTTTTCTTCAAGACTAATTAAATTGCTGAGGAAATAGATGTCTGGGTCAAATAACATAATATGGCTGGTTAACATGTGTTTTGCAGATTTTAAGCCTGGAGGAAAAACTTAAAATAAACACCAGCCCTTTAAAGATTTGGCAGTGAGATATTTGTGAGAGAAGCACTTACCTAGCATTCTAGCATCAGACCAATTCCAGATCAAAAAGAAATAGCCTTACTGCATATGTCCTTAGGTAACTCCCTTTTTAAAGGTTTCTCCAGCATTTAAATCATAGAGTTAATCACAGAGTTCAGTTACATAACTATACATTTTGCAACCCACTTATATCTGAATTTACACACCAGGAAGTTACATTAGTCAAAGTTGTATGTTTTACTGGTTCTGTACATAGTTGTTTTTATTTGAGATTGTTTTTAATGAATGAGAAGAGTTTGGTTACATCTGCTTTGAAAATATTTCAAAGTAAATGCTTATTGCAGCAATATGACATATGGCTTTCTTCTTGGACCTTGGTCATCTTTTCATGTGTGTTTTAAAGTGGATCCAAGGTAACTTGACAAGGATGGCTTCATTCCTGTTTGTGATATTACTGCGATCTACCTTTGTGCAGTGGTCAGTGGCCTTTTGTTAGTCACATGTTCTTTATAGTTTCCTCAACTTTCAAAAATGATACTGATAGTGATTGGTATTTTTTTTAATATGAGTTTACTATTATGATTTTTCCAGTAGTCATATATGGATGTGAGAGCTGGACTATAAAGAAAGCTGACATCCGAAGGATTGATGCTTTTGAACTGTGGTGTTGGAGAAGACTCTTGAGAGTCCCTTGGACTGCAAGGAGACCCAACCAGTCCATCCGACAGGAAATCAGTCCTGAATATTCATTGGAAGGACTGATGCTGAAGCTGAAGCTCCAATACTTTGGCTACCTGATGTGAAGAACTGATTCATCGGCAAAGACCCTGATGCTGGGAAAGATTGAAGGCAGGAGGAAAGGGGGACAACAGAGGATGAGATGGTTGAATGGCATCACCAACTCGATGGACATGAGTTTGAGCAAACTTCTGGAGCTGGTGATGGACAGGGAAGCCTGAGGTGTTCGACTCCATGGGGCCATGAAGAGTTGGACATAACTGAGCAACTGAACTGAACTGAAGCCTGGAATTAAAGAGCTCACTGTAATAATTTATTTTTATTGAATAATATCTGCATTGACATTTTCCATATGGATGAAAGTTATAAGGAAGAGCTATATGGGGCTAGTTATTAATTTGAAACTAAGAATAATTTCCTGGGCATTGATCACAATATTATGTTACATTATGTCATGTACTATTTCTTCTTTAGACAGATGAGAGAAATATCTTTGGTTTTCAACTTATCTTTGCTTAATGAAGAATCAATGAATAAAATGAATGAATAAGTGAATTAGTAAATAAAATGAATGAATAAATCTGTTCTCAGCATCATTCAAATCCATGCCAAAAAAAAAAACCTCACTGTAATCTTCTCAAATGTAAATGATAGTAAAAAATGAGTCTCACTTTTATTATGACTTGCACTTGGTTTTTAGACTTATTTATTTTATCTTTCTTCCTCTTGTTTTTCTTCAGTCATTCAATTTTTACTTTATCAGAAATTCCACATAATACTTATAAAATGTTTTTAATTTTTTCTGGATTAAATTAATAAATATTACTATGATGCTATAATGAAAGATTTCTTAATTCCACGGACACTGTGTTGCAGGGGATTCTGAATTCACATATCTGCCTTATTCGTTCAATAGAAATAATGATTCTCTTTCTCTGTCCTCATCTTAATATCTGATTTCGGTAAACAGTTTAATTTTTTCTGTATCCCACAGGACCTAACTCCATTTCAGTAATAATTGAAAATGCTATCCAATTACAATGGATAATCAGGAGGGCAGAGGGCAGAGGCATAGGGCAGATCAGCCTTAATGATTTCCCTAGTTCTGATATATTGATCTACTCCTTGAAATTTAAACCATAATAGTTTTTTTTTTTTAATCATTCATTGAAACTCCTAGATAGAAACTATGGCAGTGCTCCAAAAGCCACAAAAATGAATAGATGCAAGACATACAATTTCACTGTGATAACAGATTAGAGTTACAGGCACACCTCAGAGATATTGTGGGTTTAGTTCCAGAACACCACAATAAAGCAAATATTTCAATAAAGTGAGTCACATTACTTTTTTGGTTTCCCAGTACACATCCAAGTTATATTTGTACCATACTGTAGTCTATTAAATGTGCAATAACATTATGTCTAAAAAGCATATATCCCTTAATTAAAAAATACTTTACTGCTAAGAAATTCTAACCATCATCTGAGCCTACAGGGAGTCTTAATAGTAACGTCAAAGATCACCAACCACAGATCACCAAAACACATACAATAATATTGAAAAAGTTTGAAGTATTGCAAGAATTACCAAAATGTAACCCAGAAAAAGAAACAGAGAGAACACTGTTGGAAAAATGATGCCCACAGACTCTCTCAACACAAGGTTAATGCAAACACTCAACTTGTAAAAAACTCAAGTTGACAATTTCTGTGAGGTGCAATAAAGCTGAGCACAATAAAATAAGGTCAGTCTATTTATCTACAGTATCATTTTTATAGTACAATTGAGTTTAATCTTCTTATTATCACAAATATTCAAACATTTTGTATCTATTGTGCACCAAATCTGGAACCACACAAGACACTTGGTTTGGTTTTTCCACTAACTGCTCTAAACTTTGTAGTTTGAAGGAAGGCAACCACAATGTTGCTTTCCCTAAGAAAAAAAATCAAGTACTTTTGGAGTTACTAGTGTTTTCCAAGAAACTTTGCAATAATCATGGCACCTAGTTAGCATCTTTTCACAAATCACTAAGAGTTGCCAGTCTGGATACTTATGGGAGAAAGGCAGCTATAAAGAATAAGCAAAGTGGGGGACTAACGCTCCGCTTATACTAATGAAGGGTTTTAACACTCCACTACACCAATGGGTAGACCACCCAGACAGAAAATAATAAAGAAACACAATCCTTAAATGACACACTAGACCAGAAAGACTTAATTGATATTTATAGGATATTCCATCTGAGAGCAGAAGAATACACTTTCTTCTCAACTGCATAGAGAACATTTTCTCGGATAAGTCAGATCTTGGGAAAAGCCTAAGTAAACTTAAGAAAATTGAAATCATATCAAGCACCTTTCCTAACTACAATGCTATCAGATTAAAAATCAATTACAGGGGAAAAAAACTGTAAAAAACACCAACATGTATAGGGTAAATAATATGCTACCAAATAACCAATGTATCACTGAAGAAATCAAAGAAGAAATAAAAAAATTCCTAGCAACAAATGACAACGAAAACATGATGATTGAAAATCTATGAAATGCAGCAAAAGCCATTCTTTTTTTTTTTTTTTTTTAGCAAAAGCCATTCTAAGATAAAGTTTACAACAATAATATCCTACCTCAAGAAACAAGAAAAATCTCAAGTAAACAACCTAACCACTGAAGAAAGAACAAACACAACCCAAAGTTAATACAAGGAAAAAGATCATAAAGAGCAGAACAGAAATAAATGAATTAGAAATAAAGAAAACAATAACAGAGATCAATGAAACAGAAAGCTGGTTCTTTAAGAACATAAAATTGATAAGCCTTTAGCCAGACTGATAAAGAAAAAAGAAAAAGAGGACTCAATTTAATAAAATTAGAAATAAAAAAGAAGTTGCAACTGACATTACAGAAAGATAAATAAACATAAAATACTACCAGAAATAACTTTGCGCCAATAAAATGGACAACCTAGAAGAAATGGACAAATTCTTAGAAAAGAGCCAACTTCCAAGACAGAACCAGAAAGAAATAGAAAATATGAACAGAGGCATCATAAGTAATGACATTGAAGCTGATTAAAAATCTTCCAACAAACAGAAGTCCAGGACCAGATGCCTTCATAGGCAAATTCTCTCAAACATTTAGAGAAGAGTTAATAACTATCTTTCTCAAACTCTTCCAAAAATTGCAGAGGGAGAAACACTTCCAAGCTCATTCCATGAGGCCACCATCATCCTGATATCAAAACCAGACAAAGATATCAAAAAAAAAGAAAATCACAGACTAACATCACCTGATGTGAAGAGCTGACTCATTTGAAAAGACCCTGATGCTGGAAAAGATTGAAGGTAGGAGGAAAAGGGGACGACAGAGGATGAGATGTTTGGATGGCATCACCGACTCGCTGGACATGAGTTTGGGTAAACTCCGAAAGTTGGTGATGGACAGGGAGGCTTGGTGTCCTGCGGTTCATGGAGTCGCAAACAGTTGGACATGACTGAGTGACTGAACTGAACTGAATATCACTGATGAACATAGACAAAAATATTCTCAACAAAATACTAGCAAATGGAATTTAACAACAGATTAAAAGGATCATACACCATGATCAAGTGGGGTTTATCCCAGGGATGCAAGGATCTTTCAATATGTGCAAATCAATCAATGTGATACACTATATTAAGAAGTTAAAGAATAAAAACCAAATAACCTCAATAGATGTAGAAAAAGCTTTTGACAAAATTAAACACCCATTTTTGATAATAATTCTCCATAAAGTAGGCATAGAGGGAACCTACCTCAACATAACGGGCTTCCCAGGTGGCTCAGTGGATAAAGAATCCACCTGCAATGCAGGAGACACAGGAGATACAGGTTCAATCCATAGATCGGAAGATCCCCTGGAGAAGGGCATGGAAACCCACTCCAATATTCTTACCTGGAGATTCCCATGGACAGAGGAACCTGGCGGGCTACAGTTCATAGGGTTGCAAAGAGTCAGACACAACTGAACTGACTGATCAGGCACACATGCACCTCAACATAATAAAAGCCATTTATGAAAAGCTGAAAGCATTTTCTCTAAGATCAGAACAAGACAAAGGTGGCAAGAGTTGGCAGTTCAATATCAAAATACAAACATCCAAATAAAAAAAAAATGGGTTGAAAATTTAAGCAGACATTTCTCCAAAGAAGACTTACAGATGGTCAAAGGGCACATGAAAAGATGCTCTACATCATACATTATTAAAGAAATGAAAATTCAAACTACAATGAAGTATCATCTCATACCAGCAAGAATGGCCATCATCAAAAAATCTACAAACAATATATGCTGGAGAGGGTGTGGAGAAAAGGGAACCCACTAGCACTGTTAGTAGGAATGTAAATTGATACAGTCACTATAGAGAACAGTACGGAGGTTCCTTAAAGAGCTGGAAATAGAACTACCATGTGACCCAGCAATCCCACTCCTGGCTATATACCAGATAAAACTATAATTCAAAACTTACACGGACCCTAATGTTCATTGCAGCCCTATTTACAATAGCCAGGATATGGAAGCAACATAAATGTCCGTCAACAGAGGAATGGATAAAGAAGATGTGGTGCATATAAAGGAGAGGGTGGGACAAATTTAGAGAGCAGCACTGAAATACGTACATTACTGTGTGTAAAATAGATAGGTAGTGTGAAGGTGCTGTATAACATGGAAGCTCAGCCTGCTGCTCTCTGTGATGACCTAGAGGGGTGGAATGCGGGGATTGCGAAGGAGGCTCAAGACACAGGGTGTGCAATGTATACTTGTGACTGATTCATATTGTGCAGCAGAAACCAACACAACACTGAAGCACAATTATCCTCCAATTAAAAGTAAATAAAATAAATTAAAAAGAAGATGTGGTATATATGCACAATGGTATATTACTCAGCCATGAGAGGTACAAAACTGTCATTTGCAGAGACGTGGATGGACCTAGAGACCATCATACAGAGTAAAGTAAGTCTGAAAGAGAGAAACAAGTATTGTATATTAATGCATGTATGTGGAATCTAAAAAATAATGTAGATGAATTTATTTGCAAAGAAGAAATAGAGACACAGACATAGCAGAAGTATGGATACCAAGGGGGTGGAGGGAGGTGGGATAAATTAGGAGATTGGGACTAACATATATACACTACTATATATAAAATATATAAATAGTGAGAACCTACTGTATAGCACAGAGAACTATACTTGGTACTCTGTGGTGACCTAAACGGAAAGGAAATCCAAAAAAGAGGAGGCATATGTGTGTATATATATATATATATATATACATACATACATATATATATGGTTGATTCACTTCACTGTACAGAAGAAATTAACAGTGTAAAGCAACCATACTCCAAAAAAAGGGAGCATATAAATGTATATTTAGAAGAGTAAATGAAATTGTCAACACGGTTTCAGTTCCCCAAGGTGCTCTGAAATCATAACCCTGGTAATTTATGTCAAGAAATAAAACACATGTGAACCAAAAATCAGAAGATACTCTTAACCTTCCAAATCCTATCATGCTGTGTCACATATTCAGCCTCTTTAAGTGGAGGAGTTTAGGAATTTTTTTCTGGGATTTGTGCAAATTTTCTATTATAAAACAGTAGGTATCTCAAATGCATTGCCTAAAAAGATTTAAAAGGCCACTATATTTAAATACATACACATATTTTTATGTGTGCAAGTACACACCTGTGTATATATGAGTCTGCATATTTTACACTATGCAAATTGAAAGCAATATTAAATTTCTCTGCAATCTTAGTTCCTAAGCAAAGTTATTACTCATTCTGTCCTCTGGCATGATTACTGGACCATGACACATTTTCCTATTACCGACTGTGTTTGATAGTTTATTGCTGACAATAGCTATCTACTCTGCTCCACCAACCTCCCCTGATACTTTAATTACTTTCTTTTGTTACTATACACAGTTGAAACTTTTGAGATAAATAGCAATTAAAATACACAAATATGTTCAGTGGTAATCACCAGCTTTTTGTCTGACAAGACAAATAATGAGACTTCGACAGCACTAAATGAGTTTATGTTCCATTAGATTTAAATTACAACAGAAACATTTTTTCCAATGTTAGTTTAAAAAAGTTCAAATTCAAGTGAGTTCAGCAGCAACTCATCTCACTTGTGAATGATGAGAATATGCCGTTATTATTGTCACAGCAAAGTGCCAAAAGTTAGGTTTTCTCAGGATCATGTGAAGTGGAAATTTGGCTGTGTCATTGGAGAAGGAAATGGCAACCCACTCCAGTGTTCTTGCCTGGAGAATCCCAGGGACAAGGCAGCCTGGTGGGCTGCCGTCTATGGGATTGCACAGAGTCGGACACGACTGAAGTGACTTAGCAGCAGCAGCAGCAGGTTTAAATAGTCAATACATTAAAATTTATCTTTATTTTATCTTTTTGGTATTTTCAGACAAATGTCTAACTCTGTAATTACAGGTATTTGATATTTATTTAATAATAATTGTAGACTAATGAAAGGCATCATGAGATGCCATCATTTTGATCTTTGATGAAGAAGGGGGGCAGAGCTAATTTTAAAGCATATGTGGATATTTTTGTAATGAGATAAGGCAATTCTTGGCAAAATATGCCTCTGAAAAATACTTGACTATCATCTTGTCCTAGATTATCAACTGGGCCATCTTCCTTTCATCTCACTGTCCAATCACACCCAATCCTACCTCAGAGGCCAAACTAGATCCAGCTGTTCTGTTATAAGTATATTAGGGACTTCCCTGGTGATCCAGTGATTGAGAATCCACCTGCCAATGCAGAGGACATGGGTTTGATCCCTGATAGGGGAGGATCCCATGTGCCATGAAGCAACTAAGCCTATGTGCCATAGCTATTGAGCCTGCACCCTAGAACCCACCTGCGACTACTGAGCCCACATACTACAGCTACTGAAGTCCAGGTGCCCTAGAACCCGTGCTCCATAAGAAGAGAGGGCACCATACTGAGAAACCCACCCACCACAACCAGAGAATAGCCAACCCCCACTCGCTGCAACTAGAGAAAGGCCATGTGTGGCAAGGAAGACCCAGCACAGCCATAAATAAATAAATTAATTAAACACACTTGCGAACATCAACTATTTCCTTATTTTTGTCTATTATTTAACCATTTGTTTCTACATTGTGTATATGTTTGAAGATATATCATTGTTTTCAAGCTTTATGTCAAATTCTTATGTTTATTTCATACGTATGTGATTTATCCTCTCCATAGGAATACATATTTTTGGCCATGACTGAATGAAAAATTCTCTGTTTTAGAACAATTATTTAATGTATTATCCATGGTGTGTATGCAGAAATGGTTATCAGTTTGATATTTTTGTGAGGGAGATGAGTGATGAATTTTAAAACATGAATAAATTGCATAGGAGAAGGATGGATCATTCTTTACATGTAGAATGTCAAGTGTGTTTATCAGATCAATATATATCTAGTTTGATCAATCAATTTACTAAGCTGAAACCAGGAAATTTAGCAGTACAATATTCAGAGAAGCACCAAAGTAATAAATGCACAATAAAAACACCCTGTGTTCAATACAATAGGGCTGAGAATATAGTGCTATGGAAACATATAGAAAAAGATCTTTGGGAAAGTTGTTCCTTACTACCTTTTTGAGGGTCAGTGAAAAAAGACTGAAGTGTGAGATAGTGATTTTGAAAGAATATATTTTTCCCTTACTACCATATTTATTACATCCACCTCCAATTTTGAAATTCTTATATTTCCAGATAATGGAAATTTCTTGAGTCTTTGTTAATGAGCAATGACTCTGTTCTGAGTGATATATATACATATACATATATATATATATATATGTATGTATGTATATATAAGTATTTTAGCTTTATTTCAACCCCATGAGATAGTTGCTAAAAGTATCTTCAATTTAAAGATGATACTGATGCACAAATGTTGAATGACTTGTACATGGCCATAGTCTAAAGATATGATGGGGTCCCAATTGGAAACCAGTCAATCAGACACCAGAGGCTGCCTCATAATGCCTACATATCTTTCCTATTCTCCTTTTACTTTGCTTGCTATGTTTCATTGTTCTGGGTGCGTAGCATAGATTTCTGTTTCCATTTATCAATGGTAAGCTTACCCATGTTGTACAACTTCACTTCTGGGGGAATTTATTCATAAGTGATTCTACCCTCAGCATTTCCTACTGACTTGCCTTACAATGTTATTACTTTGAATTCCAAATGAGCTGGAGAAGCTAAAGATGGAATGCAGAGAATGGGGTATAAATCACCATTCTGGGTCAGGAAATTCTATCACACTTTTTCCAGTCACTCAGGCTAACATGTTCCCCAAATCTCTAGCTAATAATATTCTGTTAATCACTCACTATCAGTTTTCTTTCCTATTTTGTATCCTTTCTTCTTGTCAATAGTTTTACTCAGGTCATTCTAAGTTTTTTTGTTCCATTAGACTTTTTCCTAAAGGAAAACTGATGCAGCATCACTTTTTACGCTGTACTTAAAGTGTACTTATCTTTTTTAATTTGTGTATCTTTAAATTGTAAATGTGTACCTTTTGACCACCTTCATCATATTTTCCCTCCCTCCATCCCCTGCCTGTGGTACCCTGAAATTTCTTATCTCTTTTCTATCAGTTTGTTTGTTTTTGAAGTGTAGTTGACCTACAACACAATGTTAGTTCCTATGGAGCTGGTGATGGACAGGGAGGGCTGGCATGCTGCCTCTTGGGGTTGCAAGAGTCAGACATGACTGAGCAACTGAACTGAACTGAACTGATTACAAAATATTGTGATTTGATATATTTCTATGCATTTGAAAATGACTACCATAATAAGTCTAGATATCACCTTTAACCAATTACCGGTTTACTTTTCCAAAATAGCAGTCTTGAATAATACAAATATATCAGTCTTTTTATAATATTTCAAGTTTCAAATGTCCTAAAAATCAATCCTGATAGCCTTAGTCTGAAAAGGCGCCTCCTTATGTGCTGAATTAGTTCTGCATTATTACTGACCAACTCTTGCTTTGCGGGACATCCTGGGTGGCGCAGCGGTAAAGAATCTGCCTGTCCATGCAGGAGACACAAGTGACACAGATTCGACCCCTGGGTGGGGAAGATCCCCTGGAGTAGGAAATGGCAACCCACTCCAGGATTCTTGCCTGGAAAATTCCGTGGTCAGAGAATCCTGGAGGGCTGCACTGCGTGGGATCACAAAGAGTTGGACACGACTGAGTCCAGGGCAGCACAGCACAGGACACAGCACACGCCTTCATATCTGCGCGTGTTACTCACACATCTGCCCAGAAATTTCAAGTTCACTCTACCATTCACTTTTACTCATACAGTGTCCTCTCCCTGGAAAGCTAGGTTCTATTCTCTCCCCTCACTGACTTACTTTCTAAGCATGCCCTTGGACCATTATAAAACCTGAAATGATGGTACACAGTCATCTTCTTTCTAAAGTCTTTGTCTAAAGTTTCGTCCAGTTATTTGTCAGTCATCATGGAATACTATTTTGCTTCCCCCCGCCATCTTTGTCCTATCACAAGCAGTACATTTTATTTTTGTAATTTTATAATACAAATACAGGTATTTGTAGCTCCATTGTCTAGCAAAGAGCTTTTAAAATAGTAGTTTCTCAAATAAGAAATCACTGATACAGAGTAATTCAGAAAATCCAGTTGGAAAATATAAATAACTATAAACATACTCACTAAGAATGCTTGAAATTATATCTAATTAATGTATTTCAAATAGTATTTCAAACAAATAAATAGCTAGATATATAAATTTCTTGAAGGTGACATTAAAATACTGATTTTAAAATGTGATTATCTTGCAAGAAAATTTTGCTGTTCCCAAGTTTTGATCCACAACTAATAAACCATAAATATATATTTTAAGTGTGTTAAGTGAATCAACTAAAAGAATATAAAGAGAAGATGCCTCACAAAGCATGATCTCGGGGGGGGAAAATGCCAATGATTTTCTTTTCCAAGGTGACTTAAAACAGGGTTGAATAGGGTTTTTCATATTAACATTTATTTTAAAAATTTGTTAGGTTTTCATTTTTTAAAAATTCAAACAGTTTGGTCATTCTGTGGGTGAAACTAGTACTGTTTTATGGACTATACTTTCAGAATATTTAAATAAACATTTTTAACAAAGCAAAATATTTGATAAAGAAAATTCCACTTTAATAAAATCTAACTACTAGAAAGGCAATTTTTTTCTACAGATTGTCTTGCATGTGTTATAAGATACTAATCTTAAATGAACATGGATCTTTCAATTAGAGCACCAGACTTTGAATTCTTCCTCTTTACTCACTTTATGTGAACTTTGATCTATCATGTAATCTATCTGAAGCTCAGTTTTGTAAACTACATTGTGAAAATTTGGTTATTGACAGTTTGGGGTGATGGGTAGAAATAACAGAGATAATGAATGTAAAAACATAGTTGCTGCCGCTACTAAGTCGCTTCAGTTGTGTCTGACTCTGTGCGACCCCATAGATGGCAGCCCACCAGGCTTCTCTGTCCACGGGACTCTCTAGGCAAGAATACTGGAGTGGGTTGACATTTCCTTCTCCAAAAACGTAGAATACCTGGCAAAATACTTATCAACAAATACCAATTGAAACTGAATTTTAAAAAGCAAAGGATTTAATTAAGAAAGATACTTCACTATACATTTAGTTTATTCTTCTATGAGCTCTATCATCCAAAAAATCAGTTATAATTGAAAATGAGATATTGACCCTCTGATAGAGTAAATCCATGAAATACAGAAGAGTTATGATTTTTAACACAAATGATGGCATAATAACCATGATGGCATGGTGGACTTGTCATGGGACATTTTTATTAATGTGTTAATAAATGGTTTGTCAGATAATCACCTGTTGTAAAAAAGATCAAAAAAAGATCAAAAGCTACCAAAACTAGCTATGCAAAATTTAAAACATTTAACTTTATTTCCCTATGTCAGATGGCATGACAGGGGACTATTCTTCTTAACTTTACATGATCAATATGGAAAGTACTTTACTGAAATAAATAAAACATGTTAAAACCTAATAAAGCATGTTTTTACAAAGGTTGCATGTGGTCAATGCAACTATCATATATATATATATACACGGTATGTTGTTGTTGTTTAGTCCCTAGGTTGTCTCCAACTCTTTTGTAAGCCCATGGACTGTAGTCTGTCCAGATCCTATGTCTATGGGACCTCCCAGAGGAGAATATTGGAGGGGGTTGCCACCTGGCTCACTGGTAAAGAATCTGCCTGTAATGCAGGAGATGCAGAGGACAGGGGTTCAATCCCTGGGTCCGGAAGATCCCCTGGAGAAGGAAATGGCAACCCACTCCAATATTCTTGCCTGGAGAATCCCATGGACTGAGGAGTCTGATGGGCTAGAGGCCACAGGGTTGCAAAGACTCAGACATGACTGATGCAACTGAGCATACATATTTATATGCATACACTAGAAATAAAAAGATATCTGTATGTATAAAGAAATAATATATATATAAAGATATCCATATGTATGTCTAATACACAAATTATACCCTAAACCACACTATGTATTTTTTCAGAAAAATTATAAATTGTGAGACATTGAGCACCATATTTCCAAGACTCAAAATCATTCCTTCAAGTAAGTTTATGCATAAAGTAATCAAAATGTATGTCAAAATTGAAATACATTGGTCTTAAATTTCCTCTATCCACAAATCTATAATGCCACAAATCCCAATAATTAGATTCTAGTCCATATATCTTACAATATCTTCCACTAACTTCTTCAAATTCTATTAGATTAATAAATAATGAGAATTCAGGCATACGTTGACATAGAATTTTCTCTTGGTTCCAATCAACTACACAGTATATAGTTACATTAAGCTTGCTTTTACCAAGAGTAAAGGAATCTAATTTAACATATGACCTAATCAATAGACATGGGGTTTCCCTGGTGGCTCAGTGGTAAAAACTCCACCTGTCAATGTAGGACACACAGGTTTACTCCCTGGGTTGGGAAGATCCCCTGGAGAAAGATTGCAACCCCTTCCAGTATTCTTGCCTGGAAAATCCCATGGACAGAGGAGGCTGAGGGACTACAGTATATGGGGTTACAAAAAGAGTCAAACTGGACTTGACTAAACAAAAGCAATATCAATCAATAGACATCAATGGAACAATTACCAATATGGAAAATCTGTCTGGAAAATATCAGGATAATACAGGAACACTTTTATTGGCTTGTATAGGAATATTAAGCAGATTTCTTTTTTTTTTTTTTTTTTTTTGGGTTTTGTCATACATTGATATGAATCAGCCATGGATTTACACGTATTCCCCATCCCGATCCCCGCTCCCACCTCCCTCTCCACCCGATTCCTCTGGGTCTTCCCAGTGCACCAGGCCGGAGCACTTGTCTCATGCATCCCACCTGGGCTGGTGATCTGTTTCACCATATTTAAGACCTAAAATGTCTAAATTCACTCATATATTCCATTGTTGGTCTAAAAGTGACTCTCAGATGAGGTTAGACTGATGAGTATGCAGCTAGGATTCTGAAGACTGTTCAACAAACAAAGTTTCCTCAATCTATATGATCCAGGATATGTGTAGCTTCTGAAGCTAGGGGATCAGTTAGGGGATTATTAATATGTCAAGCCATTATGGTATAAATTATGGTATTAATTTATGATTAATATACTATACTTGATATAATACCCTGCGGCTACCATCTTGAAATCTTAACAGCTTTTGAACAGGGGCTACATTTTTATCCTGCAATGTCCCACTTGAATTATATATGCTTCCCTGCTTCTTAATTTTGTAGCTCAAAAGTAAAATACTATATTTGGCACAGCTTTAATTTTTAAGGCTGGCTTGAGATAACGATTAATTTATAATCTTCCTTCAAGAAAAAATATACTGGTGGAAAGTTGTGAAATATTAATCATTAATTAGTTTTGTACCATAGGTCTTATGGAACAAAAATAATTAGTGACTAATCCATCAGAGACTACAGTGTATATGGGGAGTAATTTCATATGCAGGATCTCAAGCACTTTTGCATATTTTGATTTTACTAAAGCTCAAAAACATTCATTTTAGGAAAGAATAAATGAGGGTGTATGTATAGAGATAGCCACTTCACAAAATGCAAGCCTTTTTTCTTTTTTTTTTTTAACCACAGGAAGAATTTTATAATTGCACATTGTTCCAAATTTTGAATATTGAAGGCATTTCCTACTCTGTGTCTTTCTTACATCAAATAGTGCTCACACCATGCACATCTTTTTATGTCCTAATTGAAGCTATACTCTAGAGGAAGAAAATGACTGGAAACTCTTCTTTTATAGAGGCAGAGCCTATAAAGCAAAGTGCTTTGATAAAATGGAAATACTGAAAATGCACATACAATGCTCTGCTAGTCTTAAGCAAATAGATCTTAAAAATAGGAAGAATGGCAGTATTTATTTTATCCATATTTTTTTAGTACCAGGAAAAGACAACACCAACTTTAAAAATCCGAAGGCTACGTTTGCATGAATTCTGCCCAGGACTTTCTTCTTTTGTGTTTTTGCCATGTGCATTTCATTTAGAAGCACTGATTGCCATATGTTTTTGATTCATTTACACTCAGCTCATAAAAGTACTGTGTTTTAGGAGGTATTTGATGTTCACAGAATTTCTGAACATATATATAAGCCATTTTATTTAAACTAGGAAGTTATATTTTGCTAGCATGTGAAATGAAATATCAAATGGTTCATATTTGAAAAATCTCATAAATCTCTGAATGTATCTCACACACACACACACATATATATAGCAGAATGACTTTGTAAATATATTTACTTTCTTTTGTCTGTGAATTTGTTTACGTATTCCTAGTGAAGTAGAGAATTGAAGAAGTTTACAAAGTTCAAGGCTTAGTTTTTTTTTTTAAACTGAATTATACAGTAAATTCATTTCTTTTTTTTTAGTGTTTATATTATATTTAACCCAAATTTCATCTAGATTCTATTCAAGTTGTGTGTAAACAGTCTTCTATTTTTATAGCATAATTTATATTTTTGAAAATAAGAAATGAATGTAAACTTTTAAATTCACCTTGATTGGTTTTGTGATAAATGAAAACCCCAGAAAACTAAAGCACGTGCCTATGTGTGCCTGTGCTTAGTCGGTCAGTCATGTTCGACTCTTTGTGAAACCATGAACTGTAGACTACCAGGTTCCTCTGTCCATGGAATTTTCCAGGCAAGTATACTGGAGTGGTTTACCATTTCCTCCTCCTACAGGGGATCTTCCTGTCCCAAGGATTGAACCTGTCTCTTGGGTCCTCTGCATAAATAAGCAGATTCTTGACCACCATGCCACCTGGGAAACCTAAAGCATGTACCTTAGGAAATATTACATGCATTTGGGGATACCTTTTTCCATTCATTATTTCTTCCAAATTGTTTTACCAAGTGACTTGTCTGATTCATCATTGAGTTTTAATTATCTCAAGTTTAGATAAGCAATTCAGAACGCTTCATAAACAAATGTACACCCAGATATTTACCCTGCAGTTTCAGGTAATCAAATAAGAACCCAAAGTACACTGGTTTCCACTTGCCAGAGAAAAACATAAACACAAAGTAACTGGGATAAATGAGATTGGGAACTGTTTGTTTTTTGTCATATTCATTTCTCAAATAGTAAAGGATACACTTATTTTGCTTTTTTTTTTTTTTTTACTTTCTGCTCCAAGATCAATTTATTCTAATCCCTCAAGTCTTTGATTGTTTTCTTTTATGACTTAACAAAATCAACAGTTCTCTGAATAGTAGGATTCAGTGATGGCATAAAATTAGCACGATTTAACAAATATACCTCTTATAGGCTCCTCACCTTTGGGTAGATATTTTTCTGAATAGTTATACAGTTATTCAAAAGCAACTAATTGGAGAGAATGTACATTAACTCAAAAGAGAAAAAAGTTTTTTTTAAAGGATTATTTCTGGGTAATACATATTATGTATATTACACTTATAATATTAAGATCCTCACATGCAATTGCTTGCTTTTCTGTTTGTTTTTTACTAGAATTCTTTTTTTTTTTTTGCTTTGTTTTTAATAGTGGTTGTTCTGTATATTACAGTACACATGTTTTAATTATCAAGTTAGGGTCATTATTATAACAGTTTAAAATTCAAGAGACTCATCATATCAAAGTGCCTTTTTCCATCCACTATCCTTTTTGACCTCTGTTGTTTCTAATCAGAGGTCCATCAACCCATGTATTATGGGATGATAAAATCACCTTCCAATAATTTACCTTATTTTCCCTGATTGTGTCTAGGGTTTTACCTTTATATATATATATATAAAATATATGTGTATATATATATATACACATATTAAAAAATATACACATATTTTTTAAGTTTGTCAATAAGGTTTCTAGATTGCTGTTATCTATACAAATTCTGCTTGGGTGTGATCTGCTTGAATTTATGTTTACAGTTTATATTTTTCATTGAATTTCTGACATCCCATTCATTAGTCATTCATATACATATATGTATTTACTAAAATTACACACACATATCGTTTTCTCTTTTGGGGACTCCAGTTACATAATTGTTACCCCTCTTGATAATTTCCCTACAGTTCATTAATCTATTCTTTTTTTATTTTTTCTTTTAAATCTGGCCATCTTTTTTTTCTGCTCTCTTTTCTTCATTTGGGTTATTCATTTTGCTATCTGTTCAAAGACACTGATTATTTCTTATGCAGTCTCCAGTTTCTGTTAATTTTTACTTTGTGCACTTTTCATATCAGATATTGTATGTTGAGTTCTACAGTTTATACTTGGTTTCTATTTTTCTACAATGAATTTCCTTAGTTTCAATTTAGACCAACTTTTTGCTTTAAATTCATGAGTAAATTGACAAAAGATATTATGATGATCTTGTCTGCTATTTCCTAAATTTGGCTCATAGTGAGGTCTTTTCCACTTAAAAAAATAATACACATTTTTCTCCTAGGGATGTCTATTAATTCTTTAATTTATGCTGTGTAATAGAGGTAATGAGCCTCCCATGTGGCTCAGTGGTAAATAATCCACCTGCTAATGTGGGAGACTCAGGTTCTATCCCTGGGTCAGGAAGATCCCCTGCAGTGGGAAATGGCAACTCACTTCCCTATACTTGCTGGGATAATCCCAGGGACAGAGAGTCTGGAGGCTAAAGTTCATGGGGTCACGAAAGAGTGGGACATGACTTAGAGATTAAATAACAACAACAGGAATGATACATTGTAAAAAAAAAATCTTAATTATATTGTTATTCTTTAAAAGTTGCTGAGTTTGACTTCTAGACAGTCAAATTACCAACAGAGTTTGATTTTGATAGCAAGACGATGCTACGGGGTATGCTATATCTATAATGTACTGACATTGAAAATATCCTCTAACATAAATTTTTGGTGAACTTTTTACAATCCCAGCTTTTGTCTTTCCACTCAAAAACTACAGATGATGTTTATCAGGCTGACTTCACAGTAATGGGGGAAGTTGCTCTTCTGCTACAGTTACTCTTTGTGGTATAAATTTTATTTCTGTTGCTATTTTTATTCTTTAAATAATGCAAAAATTGATATACATACATTATTTCTTAGAGATATGTGCTTATTTAATTACATAACATTTTCACTGAAGTGGATTTTTATGCATTTAACTAATCTGAGAAATGCATAAAACATGAAAAAATATTGCTTTTTCAAAAACAATAACATTCCTTTGGGGGTATTATTTTATTAAAAATAAACAAGAATTAAAATAACACATATCAAAAATACAATATTGCTTTTATCATGAGTTTCGCCTCCATAGACCACATACCTAAAGAAAATAAATTGCAACTGCAATCTTTCAAAACTATAGTCATATTTTATAATACTTTGCTGTTATTAGAGACATGAGCTCATTAACTTTTAAATTAGTTTATGATTCAAAATAAAATGTGTGCTCTTTTTGAAGAAATGGAAGTTCAGTAATTGAATGCAAACATAGACATGTCATGATGCAACTACATATTAGATATAGTAAAATTTTAGAGACGTGGATCCTTTATTCTTCAAGAAAAAGTTTAATTATTAAAACAGATACTTAAAGGAATTAATTTTAGGATTTTAAATATATATTGATTGCAAATAGTTTAATAACTTTAATTTTTTATTTTTGATCTCCATGTTTATGTGAAATCTTGGCCTTAGTTTCTGATCTTATTCTGTATACAGGCTTCTAAGAACTAAAAAAACTGAGAAAAATCCAGTTTACTTGTTCACATACATAAATTTTAAGAGATGCTGACAATTTTTTAAATTAAATATCATTTTCTAGCTAAAACATCATACATAGAACAAAAAAACAAGGACAAACTCTATCCTCAAAATAAAATATTCTATCCAAGTGCATTGGAAAAATGTTCATCACAGAAAATTTGAGTTCTCATAGATCAGTCTTTCTCTCATGGAGTACAGTCTACTGTATATGAAATTCAGGCCCATCTATGTTTCTTTCATCAGACATGGGGGACAAGGGAAACTGATGTGAATATGATATTCATGCTGCCGGCTGGACTATAATAATCCTTCGTGTCTACCTCAGGAGTTTCTGTCTTCTGCCAGCATCCATGAAACTGTGGCAAGTTAACTTGTTTGGTTTTAGGCAGGAAAAAAAAAAAAAAAAATATATATATATATATATATGTGTGTGTGTGTGTGTATCTCTCACCTGTCACAGTTCTGGACGATATATAGTAAGCTCTTGCCGTTTAATGTGAAATATGTTATATACTGGAAAAATGTGTTATGCATATATTACAACTATCACAGTCCAGTAAGTTGAGTAAGGCAAAAAAAAAAAAAAGAGAGATCCATTGACTAAAGAGCCTCTTGATGAAAGTGAAAGAGGAGAGTGAAAAAGTTGGTTTAAAACTCAACATTCAGAAAACTAAGATCATGGCAGTCAGTCCCATTACATGATGGCGAATAGATTGGGAAACTGTGGAAACAGTGGCAGGCTTTACTTTTTTGGGCTCCAAAATCACTGCAGATGGTGACTGCAGCCGTGAAATTAAAAGATGCTTACTCCTTGGAAGGAAAGTTATGACTAACCTAGACAGTATATTCAAAAGCAGAGACATTACTTTGCCAACAAAGGTCTGTCTAGTCAAGGCTATGGTTTTTCCAGTGGTCATGTATGGATGTGAGAGTTGGACTGTGAAGAAAGCTCAGTGCTGAAGAATTGATGCTTTTGAACTGTGGTGTTGGAGAAGACTCTTGAGAGTCCCTTGGACTGCAAGGAGATCCAACCAGTCCATCCTAAAGGAGATCAGTCCTGGGTGTTCATTGGAAGGACTGATGCTGAAGCTGAAAGTCCAATACTTTAGCCACCTGATGCAAAGAGCTGACTCATTTGAAAAGACCCTGATGCTGGGAAAGATTGAGGGCAGGAGGAGAAGGGAATGAAAGGATGAGGTGGTTGGATGGCATCACCGACTCAATGGACATGAGTTTGGATAAACTCTGGGAGTTGGTGATGGACAGGGAGGCCTGGCGTGCCGAAGTCCATGGGGTGGCAAAGAGTCGGACACGACTGAGAGACTGAACTGAACTGAAAAATGTATTGTTATTAATGCTATGAATGAAGCAAGACAAATTCTGAGACAGAAAATCAGGGCATATGTGAGGATGAGAGCTTATGAAAGATTGTCAGGGATGACTCTCTAAGAAACAGACTTGGAAGGTCAAAAGATGAATTTTAAAAAGAACCTAGTCATCTGAAGAGTGGATTGAGAGCAACACAAGAGGAATTATCACATGTAGTATTTCAAACGGAAACACTGCTGTATGCTATAGAAACATATAGATGGAAGTCTAGATAGAATATAGTGAACAAGGTGAAAAAAAAAGTGGGACAAGCATTGACTGGATTGAGGTGTTAAAGAAAAAAATAATTCTCTCATTTTCAAAAAATGGTAAGAAAGACTTTTTAAAAGACTTTTGCAATAGAATTATTGCAAAACCTCTAAAAGAGTTTGCATTCAACTCTCAGTATGTTAATGGCAACTGAGGGCTTATAGCCAAGGAGCAGAGTGAGGGAGTCAGTGGATGGAAAATCATTAAGAGAACAAATCAGGGGTGGAGAAATCTTGCTAAGCTCACCTAATGAGAGTATTGATATAAAACACCAAAACAATGAGGAACTTGATCAGATAAAGGTAAAGGACATTTTCACTAAACTCACTTAGCAGAGTTATTGCTCAAGTTAAGCTAGGTGGATGGAAGACAAGATGCATGGAGAGAAGGTATTCAGAGACCAGGTGTAGTACACAAGAGACCTCAGAAGAAATTCAGTCAAGGGGAGAGTCTGTCAGTGGGGCAGGGTGTGGATCATGAAGAAACTTTTAGGCCACAGAGAATAATTTACATTCTACTCAAAATGTGGATGGTAGCCATTGATACATCTTTAGCAAAAGAAGTACAAGATCAATGTTTTGTTTTGTTTTTTAAGTATACTTATTTATTTTTGGTTGTGCTGGGTCTTTGATGCTGTGTAATGTCTTTCTGTAGTTTGTGTGTGTGGGCTTCTCCTTGTGGTGCTTCTCTTGTTTTGGAGTACAGGCCCTAGAGCAAATGGGCTTCAGGAATTGCGTGTGGGGTTCAGTAGTTGCAGCTCGCAGGCTCTAGAGCATGGACTCAGTAGTTGTGGTTAATGAGCTTAGTTGCTCGACAGCATATGGGATCTTCCCAGACCAGGAATCAAACCCATGTCCCCTGAATTGGCAGGTGGATTCTTAACAACTGGAACACCAGGAAAGTCCCAAGATCATCTTTATCCAAGGGGATGACTTGTGCTCTATGTAAAATGGCAGGACTTCATATAGGTGATATTTAGACCTAACTATCAAAGTATCAAACTAAACTATCAAAACTTAACTATTTTTATGATTTTTTTATAAAAGTTACACCAACAAATACCTTTCCTATTTCTTTTTTATAAAAGTTAAAATATAAAGTGGAAACTATATTGAATATTTATCATCTAAGTGTTCATGTTTATACCTTTCCATTATGTCACAGAAATATGTTCTTTTGATTTTGAAAGTTGCAAAATCAATGACTGACATTACTATATATTTAGTTTAAAATAGGAAAAAAAATAAATTATCCAAATAATTCAGAAAGTC
Source organism: Cervus canadensis (assembly GCF_019320065.1). Classification (NCBI taxonomy): domain Eukaryota; kingdom Metazoa; phylum Chordata; class Mammalia; order Artiodactyla; family Cervidae; genus Cervus; species Cervus canadensis. The sequence goes on from NC_057394.1 coordinate 27,632,179, forward strand.
ATATTGTTAAACAAATTTGTATGGACATCTATTAAGTGCCCAAGTAAATTTATGTACTGTCATTTTTGGTACAGCAAAATGAATTCAAGTAAAATAACTATCCTAATTATGTAATCTAATTAGCATGATGATGAAATTGAAAATTCCTCACTGACATATTGTGTATATAAATAGTGATCTTGCTTTAGGGTAATAGAAGTAGCCAGACACTAGATTTATGACCTGTGTGATGGAACAGACTCTAAGAAGCAATACCATACAATTTCATAATAGTACAATTACTACTACATCAATATAGGCATAAGAAATGATTTTTCTCCTCATTGAATTTATTCAAAAAGCTTGAGATAAATGTATGATTTAATTCAAAAATTTCAAGTGTATTTGAAGGCAGGAGAAAGGCTATTTCATTATTCAGTTACCTTGAAACACTGAAGGAGTTTGATGAGTAAGGAGAGGAATAAGTAATATTACCATACATGACATGCCATGGAATTATTCTTTTAAGCATCAGAATTATTAACAGAATTTATAGTGAAACATCTACACCAGCAGGGATACATTACAAGTAAACAAAAGAGAAGATATGAAATTCAATTTTCCTGTCTAATTTGTTTTATGTATAAATTGATGTTGATTTTGACTATTTCTTTTTTAATATTCCAGCACTCAGGGGATGGAAGGCATTGGATTGGGAAGAGTGTTTTTTTATTTTTAACCCTTCAAAACACATGAAGTTTACTACTTCGTCCTTATTTGGAATCACTCACCTTGAGACCCACAAACTTGGAAACAGTTGTCTCACAATTTCAGCAAACATAATTTCCTCAAGGAACACTGCTAAGGAAATAGCCTCACCTATGGTTTTGGCTCAGACGGTAAAGCGTCTGCCTAAAATGCGGGAGACCTGGGTTCAGTCTCAGGGTTGGGAAGATCTCCTGGAGAAGGAAATGGCAACCCACTCCAGTATTCTTGCCTGGAAAATCTCATAGATGGAGGAACCTGGTAAATTATAGTCCATGTGGTCGCAAAGTGTTGGACATGACTGAGCTCCTTCACTTTCCTTATGGTTGTGTAGAAAAAGAAAACACATGACAAATTATTCATCTCTTGAACTATAAAGTTATCTACAAGAAAGGAAATGGAAAAGATACGAAGCCTCTCCTCGAGAAAAAACAAAGAATGCCCGTGTTCTATTCTCTCTGTATATACTTAACTAGCCCGGAAGGGTTATTGGGATCTTTATAAACTTGGCTTCTGTCAGACATTTGATAGAATTTTTAAGTTATGTAGAAATCTACAATTCTTAAAGTAAGGCAATTTAATGTGAAGCCAATTCAAAGCAAATCTTTTTTTTTTTTTTTTTCTGCAAAGATAATTGACAGGAGAAGCATAAAGAAAGGACTCTGTCTGCACTGGAAATGTCAGGAAAATGTTTTGACCATGGCATATTAAACGGAACCCAAGAAAGAGACATTAGGAAGAAGAGAAGAGGTACAGCACTATAAAATGAGTAGGAGGAAACTCCCACAAATAGAAGGACATGAAAATTATTATGTATGAATACATGGAAGAATTTTCCTTAGTGATTCAAAAATATGTGAACACACTACCATGATGGTTAGTTCAATGAGAATTCAGAAATGACCTAAAATATTCACTTTTACATACCTCTTGTTTCAAAGCAGAATTTTCTGCATTTTACAAATTAAGTACCTTTTTACACACATATATTGAGCATCTAGTATTTGAATGACCTTATTCTAGAAATTGTGAATTTAGAAAAAAATATACTCTCCTGTTATCAAATAGTGCAAGGGAAAATACTGTATTATTTATGCATAATAATTTTAAATGTATGATTATAAATCATAGGGTAGACTATGTTATAATAGTATAAAATAACTACAAAGTAAAATGACAAGGGATGTTTATTCAAATAGATTGTGAAAAGACTCAGACAGTGTGAAATCAAAGGGTGTATTAGAATAAGAACTACTAATATTCCACACAAACATTGGGGAACTGACTAACCCATATAGAAGACAGAACATTTTCAAAACTCAAATGTGTATAGGGTAAAAGTAGTGCTTTAGGATCTAGAAATAATTTATCATGATGAATGTTTAAATTATTATGAAGGACAAGATGAGAGATACACATAGGCAAAATCCAGGTCAGGGAAACTTACAATGTACAGCTGAGTTTTTAACTGCCTTATTATTGACAGTAAAAATAAATGAGACTTGGTCTTACTTGTAAGGTAGGGAAAAACTTTATTTCATAACTGTAAAGATTATTTAAAGACAGTTGTAATACAAGTGAATCAAAATGGGCCAAATTACTTTGATTTACAGTCCAAGAAAACAGAACGTTTAATGTTTTCTACAAGTTTTTAATGAAGATTCATAAACCTGTGGTCCATCAACAGCAAAAATGAAAAACGCCCATTAAATGTTTTTAAAGAGGCTTTTTCAATCACAGACAATACAATTTTTTTCCTTCAAAAGCTCAAAAGAAACTTCTCAATTCTTTGATATATATTTTAATAACTTTCCATATAACACGTAAAAGTGAAGGCTAAGATTGATACTTCTGTTTATAGCAATCTACTACAAAAAAGAAATTTTAAAAAGGATTGCTTTCTTTAGTACTCATTTCATAGGCACAAACACAAATTTATTGCCACCAATGCAAATATGTCCAGATGTTTACAGAATGATATGGCTTTCAACGTGTACCTTAATCATAAAAAAAAATCTCAGGATGTAAATCCATGTTTACTATAGGATTGGGAAACAGTGGCAGAATTTTATAAAATATAATTTTTTATAAAATATGTGCTTAGTACACAAGTGCTTTCTTTCTTGTTTTGATATTCTTTACCTTCTAAAATACTTGGAAGGACATGCAAATCCCTTCTTTTTTAACAAACTAAAGAAAATTCTATAAATATTTTAATCTGTTTCACATTAGGGTATTTATCAGTGTTTTAATGGGGCAAGAGGCAAAAATAAATTCCATTTAAACCCTACAGCCCTGATTCTTCAGATATGGAAAGTAGATTTAGTCATCAGACCATTTCTTTCTATTCTCCTTTATATATTCCTTTAATGTAAAACAGGAGAAAGGAGATGTTTCCTGAATAAAAGCTAAATATCATTCCAGCATATTTTAAAAGATAGTTATATCAAAGAGAAAGGAAATAAGAGCAGAGGAGAGGGAGTAAGAAAGAGAGGAGAGAAAAGAGGAAGAGAAGGAGGAAAGAAGGAAGGAATGAAGGAAAGGTAGACAGAAAAGAGAGAAGAGAGGGACATAGGGACCAAAAGAACTAGCAGCTATGTTAGATATTATTATGCTCAAATATAATAAATTCTGAGCAGAGTGGTTCTCAGTGTGTGCTATTATTACAAAATGTTCACTAAGGACAACTTTGTGTATATGAGAACTAAAAGTACATAGGAGATAAAGTTAACAAAAAGAGTTTGGAGATAGCAAATGAGGTTTAAAGATCAACTGTTTATTGGAATCAGAGAAGTCTAGAAAACAAAAAAGAACCATAAGTAATGATTGTTTACTTTTATTGTAAGTTGTGGATAGAGAGGAGAGAACAAAAAGGAATGCTCCTCAGCTTTTTCTGCTGAAAAACCGGACTTTCTCCTTGCTGACAACATCTGTATATTTTCAGCCTTTAAGTAATGGAAACCTGGCAGCATAGATGAAGTGATGATGATAGAAGAAATAAAAGGAATGAAATTAGAAAGATCAAATAAAGATTTGATTGTTGAAGAATAGGAACATTTTACCGGTTGTAGCAATATTGATAAAATAAGTTAAACCTTATGAGGTAATAGTACAATTAATATTCTTTGAAAATAAAGGGGAAATTAAAAGTATCAGTAACATAACCTAGAATAACTTTTCAACCTGGGTTATTCCAAATTTCTTTTTTATTATTATTATCTTTTTATTTTTAACATTAGTAATAAGGCAACATGGAGGGAATATATGTAAACCACCTAAAACTAGATCGATGGACACACAAAATTCTATAGATTTTAGTTTTTATCCTTTTTTTTCTTCCCAAAGGTTTGAATAAGTCTCTATTGCTATTCTTTTTTCTAAACTTTTTTTATTGTCTAATTTTTCAGCTTTATAGAATTGTGTTGGTTTCTGCCAAACATCAACGTGAATCAGTCATAGGTACACATATGCCCCCACCTACTTGAACCTCCCTTCACCTTCCTCCCTATCCCACCCCACTAGGTTGTTACAGAGCCCCAGTTTGAAATCCCTGAGGCATACAGAAAATTCCATTGGCTATCTATTTAGTTGTTGTTGTTGGTTAGTCACTCAGTCCATGTGTCCAACTCATGGACTGCAGCACGCCAAACTTCCCTGTCCTTCACCATCTCCTGGAGCTTGCTCAAAGTCATGTCCATTGAGTCAGTGATGCCATCCAGTCATCTTGTCCTCTGTTGTTCCCCTCTCCTCCTGCATACAAACTTTCCCAGCATCAGGGTCTTTTCTAATGAGCCTTGTCTTCGCATCAGGTGGCCAGAGTATTGGAGCGTCAGCTTCAATATCAGTCCTTCCAATGAATATTCAGCATTGATTTCTTTTAGGATTGACCAGTTTGATCTCCTTGCAATCCAAGGGACTCTCAAGAGTCTTCTCCAACACCACAGTTCAAAAGAATCAGTTCTTCAGTGCTCAGCCTTCTTTATGGTACAACTCTCACATCCATACACAACTACTGTAAAAATCACAACTTTGACTCTATGGACCTTTGTTGGGAAATTAATGTCTCTGCTTTTTAATTATGCTGTCTAAGTTTGTCATGGCTTGTGTTAATGAAAGTTTCAGGCTTCCCTAGTGGCTCAGGTTCTTTAGAACCTGCCTGCAATTTGGGAGACCCAGGTTCAAACCCTGGGTGGGGAAGATTCCCTGAGGGAGGGCATGGTAACCCACTCCAGCATTCTTGCCTGGAGAACCCCATGGACAGAGGAACCTGTTGGACTATGGTCCAAAGGGTCACAAAGAGCCAGACATAACTGAGGTGACTTATCATGCACCCAGGCAAAAGCACTGACAATGGCAACAATAGCAACTGCAGCAACAAGCACTATACTTGATTCTGGTATGTATCCTTTAAGAAAAAAAGGTTAAAATGCCTGTCGATTATTTATTCTCTTCTTGTTATTTTTCAATACATATGAAATAAATTTTTGTGAAGTACTTATTTGAGAAGTATTTTTTTCCTTAGTTTTTATTTATTTATTTTCCTATTCTAGTTTTTTTTAATTTTTTTTTTTTTTTTGACCATGCCACATGACTTATGGGATCTTAATTCCCAGACCAGGAATTGAACATTGTCTCCCTGCAGTGGAAGTGCAGAGTTCTAACCACTGGTCGACCAGGGAATTTCCTCCTATTATTCTTAATAAAATTTTGAAATGGTTGATTTAGTTTTTGCTTCTGTCCATGTAGAGATGAATAGTTCTCATTAAATACAATTTTATTTTGTTTTTCCCCACCAATTAGCTATATTCTTGTTCAAGAATAATAACTTTTTATTGCTTTCTTTGTTACTATTTTAGAATTTTTCAACATGTAATCATGAAAAAATCTTGTAAAATCTTGTAGTTTTATGCCATAGTCTTCATTTCTTATGGGCTTAAATTATATGACACTTTTCTTTGGAAATGCTAGTGTCAGATACTACACATCTTACATTCATTTTAAAACATTTTTCACCCTGAAAATGATTGACATTTAACTTTCTCTTATTGTTTCCCTTCCACAATTGCAATAGAGGAAGATAATGCTTGAAGTTAGTATAAGGTAAAATATGTTCAAGAATGAAAACAAGAATGCAAAATTATTGAAAAATCTTTACAAATATAGATAGAAGGTAAATGAAATAACTATATCCTAAGTCCTTACTAAGTTATGGACTAGAAATAGTATCCTAAGGATCTACCAAGTTCTTTTAGGAAGAGTGAAAAAGAAATACCTTAAGGAAATGTTTAATTAAGCTACTTGGGATTTACTGATTATTTTCTTTATTTTTTCAACCTTTTAAAAATTGAAGTATAGTTAATTATAAAGTTGTGTTAGAATAGTTTGGAATTTCCTCTTAAAAAGTATATAGCTTGGGATTTACTTTTAATATTTCTCTAAATATTTCATTTTAAAAATATGGTTTCTATGCATTCAGCATACCTTTAGTAATTAATAGGTTAAAAATTTTCAGAATGCAAATTTGATTCTTTAAGTTTTACTATCTCAAAACACTTTATAAAATCACAATGTTTAAAATTTTTTAATAAATAAAAATAAAATCACATGAAGATTACAGGGTCATTCCTGAGACTGGAAATATGTAATCAGAGAATCCAAAGCTTCAGATAATAGCATGAGTAGTTGAAAGTTATACACATGATTTTTGTATATGCTCTTTATAATCCATGTTATACTATAGGATATAATGTATATCTCTTAATAAGGGATGTTTTTCTTAAATCAAGATTGTATAAGGATTTCTGCATCCAAATGTCTAGATTTATTTATACTTAGCTGTGTGATAACATTTAAATCAAAGAAAAGGATGTGCTGTTACATCACTAAAAGTATTATTACTGCCATTTATTAAAGTGAAAGTCACTCAATTGTGTCCGACTCTGCGATCCCATGGACTATACAGTTCATGGAATGCTCCAGGCCAGAATACTGGAGTGGGTAGCCTTTCCCTTCTCCAGGGGATCTTCGCCACCCAGGGATCGAATCCAGGTATCCCACATTGCAGGTGGATTATTTACCAGCTGAGACACCAGGGAAGCCCACCATTTATTAAAAATCTATGTATATGATCAAGCTGAGTATTATTCAGTATTGAGAGTGGTAAGAAAATATCCAAATGTCTTCTGGAAATATGTTCATTTTAGAAAATATCATTGCTACTAAGTAAATAAACAAAGAAAATAACAATATAAATGACAAAACTTTTCTAGGATAAATAATTTTTAAAATTTTACATTTTTTATTAAGCCCTATACCTAATAAGGGAAAGGAACAAAAAAGTAACTGTACAAAAAGCATTTATACATAATAATATTTCTGGGGATAATAAAAGTGATTCAAACACAGCCTTGTAACCATAACTTACAGCTATCAATTTATGAAAATCTACTTCAGTAATTGTTCTGGCTAAGTTCTTTCATTACAGAAACTCATTTCCCATTTTATTGATTGTTCTATTGAGAAAGCTGAATGCTTGTTTCCTTGCTAGTCTTGGCATTCAGATCATTCAATATCAACTAAGTTCAAACTTTAAATCAAATATTAAACTCCAGGATTTTCTGTATAATATCCACAAATAATCTGAAGAAATATTCTATAGATTGAAATATACTGATTTGTGAATTTTCCTGGATGCTTAGAAATTTTTAATTTATTCAGTTAAAAAAAACACCTATCATCATGTTCATCACATCCTTTAAAGAAAATAGGTAGCTGAGTTATAGTGAGGTGTGAAAACTTGTCAAAGTCAAAACTAATAAAGTTTAAACCAGATATGTTATTAATTTGCCCAGTCTATACTGCCATTCTGTATCCCGAACAGAACACTCTCACAATCTTTTGAAATCTAAACTGAGATGCCATCCAGCTGAAGAGCATGAATGGGGACTGCAGGGGCATCAGGGGAGGGCCTCCACACGGCTGAGGCAGGTAAGCAGAGGCCAAGGTCAGAAACCCAGCGCTGTCTAGGTAGTGGAGAGAAGCTCTAGTGTATCAGGTAAAGTGATTTTGCTAAATTCAGAAGGATCAGTGTCCTCAGTCATTCAGTTCTGTTTGAACATTTGACTCCAGCCAACCTGTCCCCACTTTACCTTGTTTTCCTGTAGTCTTAACAATTTTTGGATAAGTGTTTCCTGAACTATTATGTCAGACACTAAAAATAGACTCACAGCCCTAGCATTAAAGCAAAACATCTGTTGCAAAGAATAAAGTTGTTTCTTTTTGCCCCACAAATAGAGTTAAGATCTGTAGTAAGAGGATCTTAGAAGTTGTTGCTGTTTTTTCCTCTTTCTTTTTTTTTTTTTCATGAAAGAAAACAGTAATAATATCCTAGTTGAATAAAGTGTATATGTACCTATAAATAACAAATCAATGGATTATATAAAATTAGATCTTAAATGGTACCCATATTTTAAACTAATATATGGATTCTTTGAAGATTTTATTAAACAGCACCTAGAAAAATGCCTGGCAATGACTAATAAAGTTTGAATGTTTCTACTTAACAGCCCACTTACTCCTAATTTCTCAAGGAAAGGCCTATTTCTGACATAAATTATACCCATTAGAAAAATATTAAAGAAGACTGTCTAACTTTCTAGCCTAGAAACTAACATGAATGTAGGTGGGAAAAATCAATTCACATATATGACATATAACATCTGCAAGAATCCATAAACCTCAGATTTTTAAAAGATACTGCTTTAGAACAATTAGCATTGGGACTTCCCTGTTGGTCCAGTGGCCAAGACCACACTCCCAGTGCAGAAGGCCTGGGTTCAATCCCTGGTCAGGGAACTAGATCCCACATGCCACAACTAAGACCTGGTTCAGCCAAATAAATAAGTTTTTAAATTAGCATTAATTCCTGAGTCTGAACATTTTCCCCAATCTTTCCTACTGGCTATAATAATCTGACTTCTTAAAATGTAAATTCAACCAATTCATTCATTTTCAAAATGATTTCAAAGTTATTTACTCTGGATAAATAAATCAGTCCCGGTACAGTTCAAACATTGTGCCTTAGTCTTTCTTTAGGCTTCTCCAGTTTGTAAACTAGAAAATAGAATTTCTGTACATCAGTGCACCAGGAGGGAGTTAACAGTCTCTTCATGAATAGCCACACATATATAGTGAGTAGCCACATATTAGTGTTAGAAGCAGAGACTACACACTGGTCTAGTGTCTCCTCTCTGCTTCCCTGTTGGTTCCTGATGTTGACATGGCAGCTCTTCAAACCTTCCAGCACAGGAAAGACTTGCATATGAGGACTGGTTGAGACCTTCATGGTCTCATGAAGCAAACCTTCATGGTATTGCTGACTCCTCTCAGATTTTAAGGGTGCTGCTCATCACCTGAGATCATTACTCTCTTTCCAAATAATATATTGGCAGGGAGAAATGTATGTCTTGTTATTTAGAAAAATATACACCGATGCATTTAATTTGCAACATAATTATTGAGATACTATGTTATGTCATATTGTTTTAGGACTGGGATATAGTAGGGAACACAAGATAGTCAGGGAACTATAGGTAGTTTTCAATAAACAGAGAGAGAATATGAGCAAAACTATATCAATGTACAAGTGAAAAAACTGATGAGTGCTATGCTGAGTAATAAAAGCACTAATTTCAGGCAGATAATATGCTTCAGTCATGTCTGACTCTTTGCAGTTCCATGGACTGTATCTCATGAGGCTCCTCTGTCCATGGGATTTCCCAGGCATGAATACTGGAGTGGATTGCCATTTCCTTCTCCAGGGGATATTTCCAACCCAAGGATTGAACTGGCATCTCCTGATTGGCAGGCAGATTCTTTGCTGCTGAGCCATTGGGGAAGCCCTCATACGGATAAGGTGTATACTTACATTAGGAGGCAAGAGGGTACTTTCTTAAACAGAAATTTGAGTATAAATGAAAATCTACTCATCTGGCATTCGAGAAAAACATTCTAAGCACAAGGACCAGTGATCACAGAGAACCAACTTGTTGAAGTGTCTCAGCACCGCTGAGAAACCAAAATGTCCAGGGAAGCTGAAACATTACAAGTGCATCACACAACTCTTGTATCACTCTCCCATTTGTCCGCATGGCCCGCCTTTTTTAGAGACAATGCTGTGGCTTTGCACAGCCTTCTCCTTTTCTCAGCCTTCTGCCTTGGCTCCACCAACAACTCTAGCTTTCTTTCCAAGGGTATTTTGATAAAGTGGTATTGGACCCCTGCAGGAAATGTTGGTCTTCATGCATATGCGCGTGGCACCAGAAAACTGAAATTCAGAGGAAGGAAACCCTGCACTGTACTTTACTTGTCTTTCCTCACTGAAAGAAAAAGAAAGGTAAAGAAAAGAAAATCCTCTTCTCATCTCTCTTTCTACTTCTATTCCCCTTTTTTTCTCTAAGCTTTAACTCATCCCAGACACTGGGAAGAAAAACAGATTCTGTGATTTGAAAACATGTCTTAGTCCTTTTTGTAAAAAAAATACTTGATGCTAGGTCATAAAATAATTACTTTAGAACTTGATAAGGTTTCCTCACCATTCAAGTTTAGTGTGTCATATGAAAGGAAAAGTCAACATGGCCTTCATATTACAAGTTCGTTGCCGTTCTCAGATTCATAATCTACATGTCTTCCTGCCTGAATGAGGTAGATATGGTGGACATACTCTGCCGTGAGTATAGACTGTAAAGGTGTTCCTGCCATTGCCATCTCTCATCATCAGGGACTTGGATCCCAGCATAGAAAGTGCATAAGGAGGAGGGGCTGAGGTCCAGGACAGTAGGAGTAAAACTATGAAAGAATTCAGATAGCTGGAAGATCCTATTAGATGATAAGTAGAGATATTTTACTTTTGAGAATTTAGGAAATTCTTGGGATTTCACTTGCTCTGGGAAACACAGGACTCTTCTTAAATTTTGTCCCTGATTTTGAATTGTATAACAGAATGTTTCAACCAATAGGTTAAGCAGTATATATGCATTATATATACCAAGTTTCCTGAGGGCTCATATGGTAAAGAATATGCCTGCAATGCAGGAGACCTGTGTTTGATCCCTGGGTTGGGAAGAATCCCAGGAGAAAGGAATGCAACCCACTCCAGTACTCTTGCCTGAAGAATTCCACGGACAGAGGAGCCTGGCGGGCTACAGTCCATGGGGTCACAGAGTCGGACCTACTCATACCCTTTCATTTTCATGTATTATATACTTTATCCTACTCTCTACAATTTTACCACTATTATTTTCTGTATTTTACACTTGATGAACACGAGAATGAATTGTTCCGCATCCTAAATCAATAAAGAGTAAAACATTTGAAGGTAGGGCAGAGTAATGTGACACCTTTGCATTTAAGTTCAGGAATGTGAGAGAGGGAAGCTTTGGGTGTTCTTTTACATTGTCCTATTCTGTTCATCCTTATAAAGAAAATGGAATCAGGAAGAAGATCTTTCCAAGAATAAAGACTAGAGTTTGGTAAGAAAATCTCTTGCTACCTATATTTCAATAAACTAAATATAATGAAGCAGACACTGGAAGTCTAGCGTCCCCAATACTTGTTACAGTTTAAGACATGAAGAGTAGTTAAGGATGGTTATCACTTTATCATTCTAATTTTATATAGGCTGATGTATTTTTAGCACAAATCAGGTAAAGATTTATAAAAAAGATTAGAAGTGGAATACATCAGGTATAGAACAGAATATTGCATTAAAGATATATTTTACCTTAGATTATATTATTAGTTGATCAGTGCTCTATTATTAACCTGATGTCACATGGTATTTCTTCCTCATCCTTTTGAAACAACGGATGTGTAGAAGAAATGAAAAAAATTTCCTAAAGTCATGGGTTTCATTATAAAGGACAACATAGAAGAGCCAGAAGTTGAGATTAAAGTATTATGGTAGGATATCATATGCATAATTCAAATTCTTCAGTCCAATTTTGGGTAGGCTTTTCTAGCATTATGTTTGAACAGTATCTAATGTATAGATGTGTTGTTCAGTAGCTCAGTTGCATGTGTCTCTTTGTGACCCAATGTGACCCCAAAGGAGCACATCAGGCTCCTGTGTCTGTGGAATTTTCCAGGCAATACTGGAGTGGGTTGCCATTTTCTACTCCAGGGGATCTTACTGACCCAAGGATCGAACCCAGGTCTCTTGCATCTCCTGCATTAGCAGGCAGGTTCTTTATTACCAAGCTACCTGGGCAGACTCATTGTAGATAGATCATTACAGAAAAGGGGCTGGCATTCACTTGCAGGTGAGTATTATGGGTAGCTCATTACATCGGTTAATTTCAACGAGCCATCATTAGCTTTGCTCTTAAAAGTGAAACTATCAGAAACTTCACTTTCCCAAAACTATCCAACCAAGATATTCTAATCATAATCCTTTATTTCAAGAAATGGCAAGAATATGACAAGCCAGGCATCCATCACCACCCGGGTGGGTCTTTATGTGGATAAAACTTGCCTTTAAGCTGCAGCTAGCTCTTTAATCTACAATGGTTCAGAATTGTACATCTTTACTCTGTTTTTAGACTTTTCACTAGAAGAGATATCCACCCTGAGTGCCTTATTTTATTAACCTATTTGGCCAGATAGATCAAAGCTTTAGAAATAATAAGACCAGGGTTTCTATTCCTTTATATAATGACATGATTCTCCTACAGCTCTTGTGATTTCCGACAGAGATTAGAACGCTTGTATTTCCCAGTTGGCATTGTGCAAGTTTAAAGCACAGTGTTACCCTATTAAGAAATTTGAGAAATAAATTCTTAAAAATAAATAACAATGTATCTATAAATCTAATTTTCTATAAATACTGCAAACAAATAACATCACTGATTGTACTTTTTAAATAAAATCTTAGTTTTCAGTAACTGCTTATCTTTATTACCGATTTTTTTTTCCCTGCAATCATCCTAGAGTCTCACAATTGAATCACATTTCAGGGCCTTTTACTTCATTATTTTTTCTCTCCTTTTTCTGTTTCTTTTATTAATACAGCTGAGGTCTGTTTGGAGACCCCCTGCCTGGCACTGCTGCAGGGATTTAAACTTTGGAAAGTTCAAAGAAAACAAGTATTATAAGGAGAAGCCTTGGATTTATATAGATTCTTTTGAAGAGCTCAAGGTACAAGAAACCTCTCGCATAGTCAGGGTTAAGGTTACAAAGTATAAAACATGCAATCTCTATATTCTTGTCAGCCTCTCATTTTTCTGTACAATTCCAAAAACGCCTTATTGAAAATGGTAGGTGCAATTATCAGCCACAGTTCCACCAGAAAGGAAACAGATTTCCACATAGATTTTGTTTTTCAAGAGTCCATAACAAAAAAATATTTACAGAAATAAAGGTAGAGTTAAGGGAAATAATAACAAGGGGTATTGAGTTCCTCAGATATTGATATGCCTTTACTGGCCTTACACCAAAACAAAACAAAACAACACCAAAAAAAAAAAAAACTTCGCAGGAGTAAATCATGCTACTGAAGCCCACTGAGAGAATCAGAGGCGTCAACCAAGCGATGCTATAAGGTGAGTGGACGCTGCCATAACCCAAGAACACTCCCCACAGCAAGGAGGGTGGATGAGAGCTGTCCCTCCTCCTTCCCTCTCATCTCTCCTAAGGCCTCTTGTTTACCCCAGCTAACTGGAAGATAGCCCATACCTGCATGAGTGATGCAGTCACAGGGGTCGACCTCTTGGGCACAAAGAAAGGTAGAAAACAAATGAAGAGTGCTAAAGTAAAAGACTCAACTGTGACTTTTGCCACTTAGGTTTTTATTGTTTCCCTTTTCTCAATTTAAGAATATTTAACAGAAGGCAAACATAATTTTAATGTTATTACATCACCATGAGATGATGTAAATTAAGTCATAAGGCCACCTTTAAAATATAAAATGTAAGATTAGCCAGCTCCAGAATGCTTCATACCAAGCAAGAGAGAACTGGTGACAGAGTACTGAATGAAGCAGTGAAATAATAAATATAAGATATTTATTACACGGTATATGATATGCATAGCTGTTGCTATATGAGCAGTTATACAACAAATGAAACGTAGAAATTCAGGTATAAATGAAGAAACTATAGTCCTTTCATTTCACTTAATTGAATTTATAATTTTTTATGTTCAGTTATTTACTTATTTGAAATTGGAATTCATCTACACCATCCAAAGGAATGTTTGGAGTTTCTGAGAATGCTGCAGGTATGGAGTTGGTGAGAATGTTCATCCAAGTTTTTCTATAAGATTTTATGGAAAAATTCTGAATGAATGTTTTGGCCAATCCAATAATAAAACCATTTCAATACACTGTTTTCCCAAACCTTCAGACTCCTTCTGTACTGGTATTACCCCTCAACCTCATTGATCATAGGCCAGTGTTGAATCTAGATTTCAATTAACCAATGAAGCCAAGTGGTGAATCCAAAAACTCATGCTTCCATATTAAACTCCAAATACACAACTTAATAAATTTGACTTTCTCCAACTTTATCTTGTCTTTCTTTGTATAATTCTTTTAGAATCCATTTCTACTATTACTTCCTAAGATTACCTGATACAACAAGTTAGAAAGATCTATCAGATCTTTTAGTGTAGACATGTCTTCTTTGGAAGTCAAATTTAAAATTCTCACTCTGGATCACGCTGGAGCTTAAATCTTGTTAAACTACCTGGACCCAGTCATGAGAAAGAAAAGTCGTTCTTAAAGAGAATAATATTCTTGCAAGTAAATTGATCATGATAAAATCATTTAAAGACTACTGAAAGGAAGAATGGACTTGGGATTCAGGTATTAAGCTTCTACAATATCCTCTATGTCAAGGTCCTTTCTCCCTTCTCTACTTTGTGAGACTTGTTCTCCAGGTGGCGCAGTGGTAAAGAATCCACTTGCCATTGAGGTAAATGCAAGAGACATAGGTTTGATTCCCTGGGTTGGGAAGATACCCTGGAGTAGGAATTGGCAACCCCCTCCAGTATTCTTGCTTGGAGATTTCCATGGATAGAGGAGCCTGACAGGCTAGTCCATAGGGTTGCAAAGAGTCAGACATATACTTGTTGGCAACTTGTAAGTCTGTCTCTAATTTGTTAAAATCCATCCTCCATACTTTCAGGCCTGCTAAAGGGATATTCCAAAGTCTTTGTTCTTTTAAAATCAGAGACTCTGATATTGAAATTTTTGCTGAAATCATGTTTGCCATTTGAGTACACAAACAAAAATAAATGCCTGAATGAATTCTCTTATTTGTAGGCATAATTCTCCAAGAAACTTGTGGCATAAAAGGAATCTTTCTTCTTAAGAGTCAGAATTAATTATATCAGCTAACAGAATAAATTCAAAAAGTGACCAGACAGTAGGATAAACCTCCAGCTCAGTGGAACCTTTACTGTGTCCCTTGGAAAGTGATTTGAGTTTCTGGAAATGAAGGTCTCCAAATCAAGAAAAGCGTAAGTTTGTGGGGACAGAAAGCACAGATAATACAGGCAACTCATGTAAGTGATAGAATAATTCTATCTTCCTTTTAGATAGCATATTCTAGCTACAAAGTAAATAGTGTCTCATGACTACCCTGGCGTAGTTTGATTCCTATGCCATATCCTAGAAGACAGCACTCAAGTCTCAAAATATAGACCTCTCTAGTTGCCATCTTACCTGAGCCTTCAGTGAGCTATTACACCATTCTTTCAGGCCATTTGCCGCTTTGTTTGGGGGAACAAAGGGAGACCAACGATTTCTGTGATCAAGAGCTCATTGTCTTACTAACTTTGAAATGCCACCAGTGACTTAGACTGAGCATATCTGTTGAATAAAATATCTACGTATCAGGCATTTTGTGAATAATAATGATGCTTACTAATAGAAACATTTCAAACAAGGAAGAAAAAATTCTATAGAAGGAACATGCATTAATTTCTACAAGAATATACTGTTTTCACTTCCAGTATGGAAAAGTGGTTAATGTAATAAACCAGACACTAGGAAGCTAGATGGTATCACCAAAGGATTATATGAAATTGAGTACTTTGTGTTTATCTTAATATTGATGGGGTTGACAGATTTAACACATCAGAATGTAGAATACCGAGTCAAATTTGAATTGCAGACATGCACCACATATTTTCTTAGTATAAATATGTCCAATGTAATATCTGGAATATATTTATACCAAGAAATGTTGTTTATTTAAAACTCAAATTTAAATCACCATCTTATACTTATCTGACAACTCTAACTGCTATACGATTGTATATTCTAAAGTTCCTATAAGAAAGATCAGCACTGGTGATCTGGTACTGGCTTCAGAGACCATTAACTGCACGTACCAGTGTCAAAATGGACATTATGTTAGTGAGGCCCTTGGGATAAATACCAGAATTACATATGATAGAGAGTAGTTGTCATCTATGGGCAGGTCATCCTGTTTGAGATTGGTGACATAATTCATAGGACCTACTTAAAAAAAATGAGTACTTAGGGCTTCTATTCAAAAATTCCTATGAATTTCAAGATAGTCTCCAAAGAGCTTTAAATCAAGTGTAGATCCTTCTGAAACCAGAGCTGATGTGGCTATATGGGTATCACATATAATGAAGCTGGTGCTGTTCCTGCCTACATGGCTTTAAAGATTTTCTGTTAAGAGTGAATGTTCTTGGTCCATCATTAATGTTAGACAAAATAATATGTACATTTTATTCCCATTTCCATATGTCCATCCACCTAGTCCTTACTCAGAGCTTCTTTGGTCAGATCTCCCAGTATTTTTCTCTACTGTCTTCTAAGCAAGCTGGTCAGGCTGCTTGTCACTGCCTGACAGTCAATATACCCCCTAGTCGTGGAGATGCCAAGGATCGAACCCGTGGCCTCATATATGCAAAGCATGTGCTCTCCCACTGAACTACATCCCAAATCTGTCCTATCTCTTCCTTCATATTAATTTCATGAGTAAGTATACTACTCCTAGTTCTCTCCATGGAAGGACTTCTCTTTACCACTGCCCTTTAGTGCCAACCATGAAAGAAGCTATAAAATGGCAGCTGTTCTTTTCAGCTAATGCCCACTTATTACACTAACCTGCCACTTAACCAACACCAAGGACTTTTTAGACTATGCCTGTTGGTCATAAGAAATCCTCAACGAGACCCAGAATTTGAGCTAAAGAAGAGGAACAGAGGCAAGTGACAGGGGAGTCCAACATGTACATTCATATATAATTTACTAGGACTTCAAAATATTTTTGAGCCTGGGCCCTTATGGACACTTACTCATACAATAGGTTGCAGTTGGCTCTGCCAAACGTGAAGAACTGGTAGATGCGAAGCTTGAGTTTCAGTCACTTACTGTCTTTATGAGCATCTAGCAGCATAATAGGAGGTTTATCGAAGAGAAGAGTTCTTGGCTGTAAAAGTCATTACCTTGCTCTAGAACTCTAAGATTTCATACTGTGATTCTCCTTTCAGGCATTTCCAATGGCTCTGCATTGCATCTTGTCTGTTACACATGCTTCAAGCACCATCAAATACACTGGGCCATATGAGCCAAGTGACAAATCTGCTTTCCCTACAGCCTTGATACACTACAGAGATTCTGATTCTCACTCAAATCAACTACTTTCAGAGTTATCCATTAAATGAGTCTTGGTTTCAGGCACAAATGGGGTATGCTCTGTCTCCAAACTCCAAAGAGCTTCACCAAGTATTGTGCCTTGTTCTGGGACACTGGAACTGAGAGGTGCAAAAAATTGCCATTTATCATAAAAAGCATATTCTAGCAGAGCACAACCCCTGGACTCCTAAAGATTTCATCATTTAAACGGCCATTAAATCTCTGCTAAGTTTATCTGCCAACTTCTGACGCACGTTCATCCTGATAACTTAGAAGATTTGACACTTCCCACTCCCTGCATTCAATTAACATGATGTGATCAATATGTTAGACTAATGAAAAATCCTGTGAAATGCCAAGATGATCAAACTCCCTGCAAACCAAGCTGTAATAGAGAATAAAGGCATTAACAACCTTGGGGCAAGACAATGAATGTGTACTACAGCCCATTCGAGGTAACCATTAATTGTCTTTGATTCTTCCTCCTGATGCATACCAAGAAGTAGTTATTCACTAATTCACTATTAACATACCAGAGTTTGTTAGTAACAGGAGTTTTACTGCTACACTCCAGTAAAAGTTGCCATACCTCAAACAGCAGCTGCCATTGCAGCTAATGTTTGATTGGGTTTAGAAAAATCCTTCTGGCTTGTGCAGAGAACATACTGGCAATTGAACAGGAGGAATGGCGGGCAGTTATACTAGTAACTGACAAGTGTTTGTCAGTGTTACTAATCACTGTAAATCTCATGGGTTGTTATTGCTGCTAATTTGCTATATTGATAAAGCAAAGAGCAATGTATTAGGCTCTTATGTAGCCCTTTATTACCCTAATACATCTTACTCTACAGAATAGGGGGCCAAGAGGGCACCAGATGGTGCTAGTGGTAAACAATCTGCCTGCCAATACAGGAGTCACAAGAGACATGGGTTCAATCCTTGGGTGGGGAAGGTCCCTTAGAGAAGAAGATGGCAGCCCACTCCAGTATTCTTTCTGGGTGAATCCCATGGACAGAGGAGCCTGGGGTTATAGTCGATAGGGCTGCAAAGAGTTGGACAAGACTGAGCACACACACGCACAGGGTTTTAGAAGTTGCAAAAAGATAAATTTCAAGGAATTAAATTTCAGCCCCGGGTAAATAACAAAAGTTGTATTGGTGGCCCCTTTGGTCCAATTATAAAAATAAATAAGGCAAAATCTTTATCAAGTGTTCTTCTTGAGCTTCCACTCTAAATGGAGAATTGTGATTGTGTTTCTTGTTCCTTGGTACTAGTGTGAGCAAAAGCTATCAAACACATCATTGAAAGCCTTGGCATTTTTCTTTCTCTATAGTGATATGCTGTAAATACCTGCATGTTCCCTAGTATAAGAAGACTCTTCCTCAAGGGGACCTGGCATCAACTTCAAACAATAGGCTATGGATTTTTTAACAGATCTAGTTTTAAGGACTATTGTTCTTTGGAAGGAAAGCTTTGACAAACCTAGACAGCATATTAAAAAGCAGAGACATCAAATTGCCAACAAAGGTCAGCATAGACAAAAGTATGATTTTTCCAGTATTCATGTATGAATATGTGAGTTGGGCCATATAGAAGGTTGAGTGCCGAAGAACTGGTGCTTTCAAATCGTGGTGCTGGAGAAGTCCCTTGAATTGCAAGATCAAACCAATCAATTCTAAAGGAAATAAACCTTGAATATTCATTGGAAGGACTGATGTTGAAGCTGAAGCTCCAATACTTTGGCCACCTGATGTGAAAAGTCAACTCATTGGAAAAGACCCTGATGCTGGGAAAGATTGAAGGCAAAGGAGAAGGAGGTGGGAGAGGATGAGATGTTGAGATAGCATCATTGACTCAATGGTCATGAATTTCAGCAAACTCTAGGAGGCAGTATAGGACAGAGGACTCTGGTATTCTGCAGCCTGTGGAGTCACAAAAAGTCAGACACAGCACAGCGAATGAAAGACAACAATAAGATCTGGAGACTGGGGTAACGACCACTATTTTCCAATACCATAACTGCTCACCAGCTCTTGAGCTGTTTATACAAATCAAGATGCACCATAGTTGGCTCTCTCTCTCTTCTAGGAAAACCATGCTCTATTTAGTCATCAGAGTCCAGAAGATCAAGTTATTCTGACAGACACTCGGGTCACGCTACCCAATATACATATTCATTTTGCGGCCACCCAGTCCCTGTCAGTTCACAATCTCATTTTACCATGGATTAAGTGGTACATTATACCCCTACTGACAACCACAACATGCAGGGAACAGCCACCATCAAGGTGCTCAGAGATGTGGGTATGTCCTTTTTCAACTGATTTCTTACTGCCTTAAATAGTGTTTTGTAGACACTTAAAGAGAAGGTAATTGGAGGGTAGGTTATCTGGTCTTGCATAATATATATATTCTAGCATTCCCATCTCCTCCTGTTTGAGACATTTTTCTCTAAATTGTGTCCATTTTCTTCACTTACTGGAAACATTCATTGGACCCAGTACAGATATCACATATGGCTACTAGCTCTGTCCAAGACTAAAGGAACAAACTTTTTATAGATTTGGGCTCAAGGAAATATCAGTAGTCTAGCATCTTTTTTCCAAAAATTTTATGGCAAACTAAACTTTCAATTTTCAGTCAGAAAACTATCCAGAGAGATCTAGTTTAAAAGGTTGGACATGAAAATCTGTTTGAGTTTTGGGAATACATAGCTAGTGAGGTTATGTTGATGTGGTTCAGGAAATAATTCCAGCAGAGGCTCAGTCAGCTGTCTGTATGAGAAGGGGAAAGGAAAAAAATGGCAAAATAAGTTTCCAAGGAAGAAACTGACTAAATAAATCCTCATGTCAAATATCTAACCACGTGAACATGAGTTTAAGGCAATATTCCAAGCTATACAAAGACACAGATTGTTAATCAGAAAAGCTAATCAAAGCCATGTTATAACAGTGATGCAAAGCAGCAAAGGAACACAGGTTTTTATCATGAGTATCCAAACAACAATGGCTTATAAATTTAATCTAGAACAAAAATCAGAGATGTTGATATGTCCAGCTTCAATGGATTTCATACTGCCTTAAATAGTGTTTTATAAACATTTAAAGAGAACATAAAAGGAGGATAGGTTATCTGATCTTACATAATATGTTAATTATTACAAACAAAAATAACATTTTCCAGACACTACATGTTGCTGATAATGAAAAATCTAAAGCCAAGCTATTTCAGCAACTAAGTTGACAATTATAAGGCAAGTCTAACATATTTTTGCATCTCTAAGAAAGTTAGAAACTACCAAAATACTTCCTGATCTTTAATTGTACCTTTACATGCGTTTCTCTAAAAGAAACTTAAGCAAAAATACTATCAAATTGTCATTTCTTTCCAAAATTATGATATATACATTTTTCTAAGAGTTATATTGATATTTAGTTGGTATATGGATACATGCTAAGCTATTAAAGAAAAAAAAAGTCTCACTAAATTTCAGCTCTACTCTTTTCCGCTGTCTATGAGGAAAAGTCTTTCACTGTTTCCACTGTATCCCCGCCGATTTGCCATGAGGGGATGGGACCAGATGCCATGATCTTTGTTTTCTGACTGTTGAATTTTAAACCAGCTTTTTCACTCTCCTCTTTCACTTCTATCAAGAGGTTCTTCTTCGCTTTCTGCCATAAGGGTGGTGTCATCTGCATATCTGAGGTTTTTGATATTTCTCCTGGAAATCTTGATTCCAGCTTGTGCTTCATCCAGCCCGGCATTTCACGTGATGTACTCTGTGTATAAGTTAGATAAACAGGGTGACAATACACAGCCTTGACGTATGAAACTCAACATTCAAAAAACTAAGATCATGGCATCCAGCCCCATGACTTCATGGCAAATAGATGGGAAACAATGGAAACAGTGAGAGACTATTTTTTGGGCTCCCAAATCACTACAGATGGTGACTGCAACCATGAAATTAAAAGACGCTTGCTCCTTGGAAAAAAAAACCTATGACCAACCTAGACAGCATACTAAAAAGCAGAGACATTACTTTGCCAACGAAGGTCCATCTAGTCAAAGCTATGGTTTTTCTAGTAGTCATGTAGGGATTTGAGAGTTGGAGTATAAAGAAAGCTGAGCGCCAAAGAATTGATGCTTTTGAACTGTGGTGTTGGAGAAGAATCTTGAGAGTCCCTTGGACAGCAAGGAGATCTGACCAGTCCATCCTAAATAAAATCAGTCCTGAATATTCACTGGAAGGACTGATGCTGAAGTTGAAAATACAATACTTTGCCCATCTGATGCGAAAAACTGACTCATTTGAAAAGACCTTGATGCTGTGAAAGATCAAAGGCAGAAGAAGGGGACGACAGAGGATGAGATGGTTGGATGTCATCACAGACTCGGTGGACATGTGTTTGAGTAAGCTCCGGGAGTTGGTGATGGACAGGGAAGCCTGGCATGCTGCAGTCCATGGTGTTGCACGGACTGAGTGACTGAACTGAACTGAACTGATGAAGAAAAAAAAAAAAAAAATATATATATATATATGTATATATATATATATAATTAACTTAATTGGAGAAGGCAATGGCACCCCACTCCAGTACTCTTGCCTGGAATATTCCATGGAAGGAGGAGCCTGGTGGGCTGCCATCTATGGGGTTGCACAGAGTCAGACACAACTGAAGCAACTTAGCAGCAATTAACTTAATTTTCAATTTTAATAAATGGCTAAATGTATACTACACTAACAAATACCAATAGTAGTACTTAGTTTCTAGAAGATTTAAGGAAAATAGCAAGATAATATGGGAATTTTTTAATCATCACAAATTTTTTAAAGATATTAATAAATAATATTTGTAATTTGAGTTTTCAATATCTCTTTTATTTTGAGATATGTTTTCATGCATAATTAGTTTTAAAAATGGTTTTCATTTTCATCAACATTAAAAACCTAAAGCCTAGAAATTTAAATTTCTAATTAAAAACTATAAATATTTAAGTTAAATATTTGAGATGATCAATTCTTATGTCTTAATGTAGACAGCATATGTAACTGCTTTTTGGTCTTAGTGAGAGTGTTTTTGTAGGCTGGTATGTTTCTGAATATTTTATTATGGTTTTTTTTCTGTTACTTACATATCAAGTGTGGCATTCTGAGCAAAGTTGAGAAGTAGGCTATATCAGGTAACTATCACATGCATATTGATTGGTAGACTTTAACAAATAATGTGGGCACTTGAGAAAAATATTTACATATTTCATCACTTAACTTCATTGCACTTCATGCATTCTGGATAATTTTCATTGATCTATCTTTTTAATTAGTTATTCAGCTTTATCTAATTTTCTGTTGAAATGTTCCTCAGCATTATTTAAATTCCAAAGATGATATTTTCATTTCTATGAGCTCTCCTGGGATCTTTTACTGGTCTGTTCTTAAGTGTCTGATTCTTTGCTAATTTTTAAAAGTCTGTAAATATATTTTATCACAAT
Organism: Cervus canadensis; assembly: GCF_019320065.1. Classification (NCBI taxonomy): domain Eukaryota; kingdom Metazoa; phylum Chordata; class Mammalia; order Artiodactyla; family Cervidae; genus Cervus; species Cervus canadensis. The sequence goes on from NC_057394.1 coordinate 27,655,085, forward strand.
ATGTGAAGCATACACACACACACACACGTACTTAAAAATCTTACCCAATACTCTATTACATAAAGCCCTTCAGATCTGTTCCTTCTTGTCAGTTATGTCTTTTGCCTTATTTCATTTTAAGATAGATTGTTCAATGAAAAATAGATTATACACTGCTTGCTCATGTACCTGAGTTTTCAGGTAGAATTGACAGGGGTCTGGAAGAGGAAGGTGTCAGGAATAATTCTTATGATTCTAGCTTGACTCATTTTTTACAAGAGACAGTGCCATTCACTATGACAAGGAAGAAGCAGGTATTAGGGTCACTGCAAAATAAGGATATCAAAATTTCAATTTTTGGATAAATTATGAAAAATTAAAAATTATTATTATTATTATTCAGAGTATTTAATTTATTTTAATTGGCAGATGATTACAATATTGTGGTGGGTTTTGCCATATAGCAACATGAATCAGACACAGTTATATATGTGCCCCCCCGCAATCTTGAACCTCCCTCCCTCCCCTGCCTATCCCTCTGGATTGTCCCAGAGCACTGGCTTTGGGTGCCCTGCTTCACACACTGAATTTGCACTGGTCATCTATTTTACATATGGTAATGTATATGTTTTAATACCATTCTCTCAAATGATTCCACCCTTGCCTTCTCCCATATAGTCCAAAAGTCTGATCTTTACATCTGTGTCTTCTTTGCTGCCCTGCATGTAGGATCATCGGTACCAGCTTTCTAAATTCTATATATATGCATTAATATACAGTATTTGTCTTTCTCTCTCTGACTTACTTCACATTGTATAATAGGTTCCAGGTTCATCCACCTCATTAGAAGTGACTCAAATGTGTTCCTTTTTGTAGTTGAGTAATATTCCATTGTGTATATGTACCACAACTTCCTATCCATTCATCTGCCGATGGACATCTTAAGCAATTCTGTGTACAGATTTGAGCTCACGTGAATGTTTGTCTTGAGACTAGTTTTTTGGATACTGAATGAATTACCTTTATTTCAAATTCTTACAAGGAACCTGCACTAATTGAAGTGTTTTACATATGCTGTGGTCCTTGTGACTTAAAATAAACTAATATCTGTACCTGAAGTAGGGAATGAATATAAAGTAGATTATTCTTTGTGAGTGTGTGTTTCTAGCACGAGTATAATAGTCAGATATAAATTTTGATGTACGCTTTGGAGTTAGATAAGACTAGTGTTCAATTTGACAAGTGTTTTAACAGTCTGAAAATGCATTTTAAAGGTCAGGATGAGGGCTACTTATATGAGTAAAAATCTATGAAAAGCATTTAAAAATAAAACAGTAAAATAACTGAGAGTTATTGAGGGATAAAGTCTTTTATCTTTTCAACAGCTGGGAAATCTCACTGTACTTAAACTAGCTAGAGTGGATTATGTTCTCTGCAACTGAACCCAAAAGGTCACAACCCTCAAAGTGGGAATTCATGTAATAAAATGCTTATGTTCAGGAACGTGGCTGTAACTGGAAATCTGTTGTCATTAAGTTATATACAAGAAGTATTTGAAGCCAGGGGACATAAGCAAGGGTACATGGTGCCTGAGAACAACCCTGCATTAGTCAGGGTTCTCCAGAAGATAAGAACCAATAGGCTATAAAGAATTGAATAAAAGGAAATATGGGCTTTCCTGGTGGCTCAGATGGCAAGGAATCTGCCTGCAATGCAGGACACCCAGGCTGATCCCTGGATCAGGAAGATCCCCTGGAGAAGGGAATGGAAGCCCATTCCAGTATCCTTGCCTGGCGAATCCCACGGACTGAAGAGCCTGGCTGGCTGCAGTCCATGGGGTCGCATGGACTGACCGACTAAAGGACATGCAAGAGGAGATCATGGAAACTTACACATGTGATTATGGAGGACAAATCCCACTATTTGTCCTCTACAAGATGGGGAATCAGACAAACTGGTGGTATGATTCAGGCCAAGTGCAAAGGGCTGAGAATTTGGGAAGGGGAAAGCTCTAGTGTAAATCCAAAGGACAAAGAAATCCAGAGATCCAAGAACCAGGAGCACAGAAGTCAGTGGGTAGGAGACCATGCCCTGCCCCAGCTCAAGAAGAAAGATAACTGGCCCTTCCTCTACCTTTACATTCTACTAGGGATCTCAAAGGATTGGTAAGGGTGGATCTATTTACTCAGTCTACTAATTCAAATGCTAGTCTCCCACACAGACACACCCAGAAATAATGTTTTACCAGTTATCTGGGGCACCCCTTAGCCTATATAAAAGCAATCATCATACCACTTGAATACAGAAATTATATAAGAAGTGGTATAGAAAATATAACAAGAATTCATTTTTATAAGCAGAGGAAAATAAAATGTTGCAAATGCTCATGGCAGCAACAGCGACTTAGAGAACAGGAAAATCAAACTGGATGAATGTCAACCGTGAACATTTTGTGTGCATGAGAGACTTGTTTCTGTGCAGAAGAACAGTGAGCAGCAGCACCACTTTTAAGCACAGGGAGATAAGTTATAAAGTGAACTTAAGTAAGCTGTTGATATTCCTCCCACCTTAAAGATTTCAATTTTATGCTAGGATACACTTTGAAAGAACCTGAGGTAAAAGGCAGATGTGAGAGCCGGAAAAACTCAGAAGTATGGTGCAATTCCAGGGAAGAACCATGGGAAAAAAAAGAAAAGATAGACAGGTCTTTTAATACAAGCTTAACTTTCTGTAAAGTTTACAAATTTGTATCTTTAAATTGTGAAGTAAATTCCACACAAATCATCTGCTTTGAGATTTCTTACTATATTGATTACTTATTTATGAAGTAAAAAAAATAGAGAACTAGAACTTTCACATTACTTGGGTTAAAAGATAAACCATTTATTAAACAAATTTTGTACATGATGAATCCTCTTTTGAATACCTTCAGTTAGGAATTGTTCAGAATATACAACTCAGAGAATATGACATGATAGTTGAGCCCGAGTTTGCCAAGTCACTCAGACATAGAGGAGAGTGGCTAATGATTGCTTGCTTAAACATGCAGTAAAATTACTAAGGATGTGAAACTCAAAGACAACAAATAAAAACATTTCCTGACATCAAAATAAATGACTAATGCACTTGAAAATAAATACATACTTATTTAATTTGCTCTAGATTTAGCTGTGTTGCACTCAGTAGCAAGTTTTCACAGGCAATGAAGTTGCAGTGCACGCAGATGGCCCAAATTCTTGGAGGCATAGACATGTGTATTTCATGAGTGGAAACGGATCAGCACTTTCTTCTAATTACTTTCATGAGAATTTCTGAGTATGTTATTTTCCATCTAGAAAAGTAATATGTATTCATATTTTTCTTAAACTTCTATGATTGCATTATTTGGATTATTATGAATCATAATTACTTTCCCAGGAGACAGTAAAATCACTTTAATATTATATAACCTAAATCTTTACTGTTATATTGCAAGGTAGCTATGAAAATTTTATTTTATATATACAGATATATTAGCCAATCAAACCAGAAAAATCAAATAAATTACTTAATATTTAACTCATAAATTGTTAACCAAAAATTCAAAATCAAAGTTATGATTACAAAGTTATGCTGTGTTTTTCTACTAAACCTGTCATGAATATATTACTTACTATTTTTCTTGTTCTACATCCACCTTTTTCCCCTCAAGTCTTTTATAAACAAAGGGCAACCACAAACATATTCCAATGCCCCCATTCTATCATTATTTCACTGTTTTCATATAGCAATGCCACTTCCACAGTCTATGCTCTATCTGAACTACAATAAATATTTTTCAGTTTGCATATTTTCAGGTGTCTCTGCTCATGTTTTGGGAGATAATGAATATCTTTCAAAGGTTTTACACCTATTGGAAATTCTTCCCGATAAGAGACTAATACTTATACATTCTTCTGGGCTTTCAACATTATAATTAGCTCTTAAAAAATAATAATAACAATAAAATAACAACAATAACAATAATACAGCATTAATACTATGAAGAGTTACAATAATATGTATTGAATATTTAATGTATTTTGGAGCTGGGTTAGACCTTCTTACATAGCCCCTTTTATATAATTATATCATTAAGTCAATGTTATAACACACTTTATAGAGGTGGTAAAACTTAAGTTTGTCTGGATTAAGTGTTGTTGTTAGGAGTCACAAAGCATGTAAGTGATGCAAATTTTTTTCTTTTTTAATTTTAGAACTTAATTAGTTTTAATTTAATTTTAAATTTTAATTTTAATTAGAGATTCTAATTTTAGAACAAAGTTCTAAGCACCATATTACACAGATTTCCATATTTCTGAACACCTCATAATCACAAGTATTTTCTGAAATATTTTATTTGCTGCATATTCACTTGTATAGGGCAAATTAGGAAGCAACTGCTTATTTGTATTATTTTCAATTTTTTTTTAAAAAGATCATGTAATCTTCAATAACTATTTAAAAATCTGAAGTGAACTGAAGGAAGAAGTCCTTCAAGAGTAGAGATTTCTTTGTCTCATGGAGGGCATCAAAGTCACATCACCACACCACGAGCTATGTCATCAACACCAGACCCATCATAGCTATCATCACCACTGCTCCCATCATATTGTCAATCAAGTATACTCCCGATATAAAATAAAAAAATTTTTAAATGAAGTTCATGGTTACTTATTATCCACACTCTGACAATAAACCTTGAATTTCTAAACTGATGATTTACAGAGCTATGTTCTTAATAAAATTTGTTGCCTACTTGTTTCGTGAGGAAGCAGAAAGAAAATAATGTTTTAGGGAGGAAAAAAAGTATTATTTTCAAATTTCAAAAGGTAGTTTGACTTTTGTCTTCATTACCATTTGATTCTGAGAAATAGCTTAGAAAAGTATATTCATTTCCCTTTTGGAGCCTAGGAGAAGCAAGACATGAAGGAAAAATAATAGAAAAGACAGAAAAATTCTTTATTTTTTTTATTATAATGGCAAAATATAATGGGAAAGCATCATTTTTGGAGAGACAATTTCATCAAGATAATCCCACTTAAATGAGTGAATTGATATAGTTAACAATAGTTAACAATAATTTATTGCCTCAGAGTTAACCTGCACAAGTGTTATTCTCATAATTAAACATTGCATCTTTATTCTATACTTTTAATTCATGATTTCCTTGTGTAGTAAATGGATGTAAATAGGTAAACAGTAAAATCCAAAGATCTGTAACTGTATTGCCTCTCCATTTCTATCCTCCCATGCTCTTTCCAATGTCTCATCTTCTTTGCTGATAGGTTTCATGTACTGGTCCTGGAATAAACATTGATGCTTAGGTCACAGGTGGCCATGTGTGACAGGGTTCTGCAGAAAACCTTTCTCTACTGACAGAGGAGTGGAGCTTTGGTGATAGCAGTGGACTGTAACAACATCTGATGGTGCTCTATTGACACAGAGTTCTGGCAACAGAGGACGTGGTGTAGCAAGGAGGTGAAGACAGAGATCAGAATTATTTTTTAATTGTAGTTAATTTACAATGCTGTGTTAATTTCTACTTTATAGCAAAGTGACTCACTTATACATCTATTTACATTATGTTTTAAATTATTTTCTATTATGGTTTATCACAGGATCGTGAATATAGCTCACTGTGGGACCTTGTTGTTTACCCATCCCATATATAATAGTGTGCATCTACTAATCCCAAACTCCCAGTCCACCCCCCAGCCCCACCTCCCACTTGGCAACCACAAGTGGTGTTCTCTGTGTCAGAGGGATAGATTCACTTGTGTCACATTTTATAAGCTATACCATACTGCATTTGTCTTTCTGACTTACTTCATTTAGGATGATAATCCCCAGGTCCATGTATTACTGCACATGGCATTATTTCTTTTTTTTTTATGTCTAAATAGTAATCCATGTATATATGTAGCATATTTTCTTTATCCAGTCATCTGTCAAGGGACATTTAGTTTGTTTCTATGTCTTGGCTGTTTTGAATAGTGCTGCCATGAACATAGAGGTGCATGTTTCTTTAGTTTTATCTGGATATATGCCCTCAAATATGGAACATTTCATGAATTTTTGTCATCTTTGTGCAGGGACCATGCTAATCTTCTCTGTGTCACTCCAATTTTGGCATATATGTGCTGTTGAAGTGAGCATGAGAATTGGAATTAAAGAAGTGCTTTACCACAGACTCCAAAATAACTAAGCTCACTGAGGTTAAATAAAAGACGAGTGGTTCATAATTAATAATTAATATTAATATGACTATAAATAACAGTGATGGCTGAGTCACTCTTGTTAATACTCTGTATTATTACAAGAATTTGGAAAATATTGTAAGCAAGGTGGAAATTACAGTAGATAATCGACACTCATTAAACACTAGATCTCCCAGTTTCCCATTTTTCAGTGAAAAATAATAGCCTTCAATAGCATCAACAACTACAAAATTACAAAGTATCATGTTTGTCACTAGAAGCTTATTCACAGAAGCTTGTGAAGCAGTCAGAGATACAAGGTAGACTCACAGATCTGAAAGTCTTTACATTTGGGAATGCAAAATGATTATCTGCCACAAATGTCTATTGAAAAGAATTTGTATTGATACATGGTGCTTCCCAGGTGGTGCTAGTGGTAAACAACCCACCTGCCAATGCAGGAGACTTAAGAGACGCTGGTTTGATCCCTGGGTTGAGAAGACCCCCTGGAGAAGGGAATGGCACCCCACTCCAATATACTTGCCTGGAGAATCCCATGGACAGGGGAGCCTGGTGGGCTGCAGTCCATGGGGTCACAAAGAGTCGGACATGACTGAAGCGACTTAGTATGCACGCATGGATACGTGATCTTTACCTAGAGATCTTTAGATCCTTAAATTGTCAGCAAAGTCAATGATTAGATTAAAACTTTATTTTAAAAAATATCTCATCACTTATTTTAAAAGTTTCTATGTCACACTATTTATAGGAAGTCATGTTGCTAAGATAATGCTTCATTTCAAAAAATACTGGAGCCCCATGGGCCTTTATATGACATGTTTAAGGAATGTATAATTTTCATCATCCCCACACTATAATGTGCAACATTATTTGCCTTTGAGAAGAATTAATGAAAACATAACTTGACATTATGATTATGGACATCTGTCTTTGTTTATATTCATCTCAGCTTAATGCAGAAAATGTCAAAGAAAGTATGTAGGGTGAATACTGTGTATCTTTCATTGCTCAGCACAAAGACATGAAAAAGGCATTGTGCTTCTTGTGTGGTAGGAATTTAGCTAATGGATATATAAAGCAAACAAAGCTGGAAGGAAAAGTTTTATTGCTCCATTTTGGACCATATGGATTTTTGTGGCTTTTGTTTTTACTATAATGGATGTTGTTGTTGTTGTTGTTTAAAGGATGCTTAATTTGAAAGGTCTGGAACCTCACCAAAATTTGGATTCCTACCAACACAAAACTTTTTCTTAAAACTTACTAAAACTTTCCTTGTTCTCTTGCCAAGGAAAAGAAGTCACACATGTTTGGATATCTCTGTAGAAATCCAAAGGACTGACAATAAGGAGAAAAATATTGTCTGCTTAAGTTGTTGCATTTTTTACCCCCTTCGCTGCTGCTGCTGCTGCTAAGTCGCTTTAGTCATGTCCAACTCTGTGTGACTCCATATACGGCAGCCCAACAGGCTCCTCTGTCCCTGGGATTCTCCAGGCAAGAACACCGGAGTGGGTTGCCATTTCCTTGTCCAATGCATGCAAATGAAGTCGCTCAGTTGTGTCTCTTAGCGACCTCATGGACTGCAGCCTACAAGGCTCCTCCATCCATGGGATTTTCCAGGCAAGAGTATTGGAGTGGGGTGCCAATTGCCTTCTCCGTTTTTCCTCTTTACAATAGGAAAAAAAAGAAAATATTTGATGATAAACATGACTACATAATATTAACTATTTTTACTAATATTTAATAGCTAATACTGTTTTAACCAAGGCTACTAATGATATTAATATCCCAGGATTCATATTTTGTTTTAATCAGATTTAACTGCCTAATAGTTGTTTTCATGATATATGGACTTATAGAATCAAATTGCCTTTTTACTGGCTCCTTTTATTCCAGGTAAATCTAAAATGCAGAATGTTATTTATACTAGTTTATATTAGTGACAGGACTTCCCAGGTGTCACTAGTGGTAAAGAACCACCTGACCATGCAGGATGCAAAAAAGACTCAGGTTCGATCTATGGGATGGGAAGATCCCCTGGAGGAGGGCATGGCAACCCACTCCGGTATTCTTGCCTGGAGAATCCATTGGAAAGAGGAGCCCGGTGTCTACGGTCCATAGGGTTGCAAAGAGTCAGACACTACTGAAGTGCCTTGGCATGCATGCATGCACATTATTAGAGACATTTCAATCTAGAATATGCAATCAAAGTGTATTTATATGAACCAGCAATTCTTTCTCTTTTACAGATATTAATGATATAAATTTTATGTTTAACCAATAATTGTGACAAGAATGTGATGGAGGCAAATTTTTGGACTCCTATATTAAAATTTAAATAAACTCTTTAAGGTGGCTGCGTTTCATGTAATATTTCTTCTTAATATATACAATATTTATAATTAGAAAAAGCTTATTAAGATAATAATCAATATTATTATTACCTGTGCAAAATAAGGTATTAGCTTCATTGCATCGTATCTAAGCATGCACCTTTCTTCTATTTACCCTACCAATATTTTATTTGCCACAGAATTTAGTTGCTTCATGTTTATGTTTCTATCTATGGACATATGGTTAATGGCTGAGAAATGTTAATCAACCCTAAAAGCAGAAAGGAAGCATTAGCCTCACCTAGCAGCCTCGCCGTTGAATTATTAGGTCCAGGGTTTATCCCTAGAATTTGAATCAGTCAACATTTTAACAAAATTTCCCTGGTGTACTTCTGAAGATTCTGACTCCATAAATCTTTAGTGAGACTAGAGACATTTTGCTTCTAAACATATTTCAAATGATATCAGTGCCGCTGGCCCTCCAACAACCCTTTGTAGCATGATGTCTAGAATCACGGTTAGCAAGCTCTGGGAGCAGGAGTTGGTGATGGACAGGGAAGCCTTGCATGCTGAAGTCCATGGGGTCACAGAGTCAGGCACGACTGAGCAACAGAACTGAACTGAACTTCATTCATTGTATATATATTTATTCCTACAGTTAACACTAACTCCTTTTTTAAAAATAAATATCTATCATTTATTCAGTGCTTCACTTTCTGACAGGACTTAGCATTCTCTTTATAGTCAAACACAGCAAATAATAGATGTCTCTTTTTCTTTGTATGTCCTAATATTTTATTTTTGTTTAGAAAGCAGAAAATATTTCATCGTGATATACATAGTTACATGCTATTATTTTTGGTCTCAAATAGAACCAAAAAAAAAAAGTAACAAAATCATATGTTATATATAAAACATATATGTATAGATAAATATTTCAAACAAGCTCAGTTTGTGATATGCAATATAACAGATATATATATATATATATATATATATATATTTACTTTGGGAAATATAATTTGGTTACTTCTCGATTTATCAAATCTCAGATGCTATCAATCGCACATGCTAGATGATTTACATTCAGTTCAATTCAGTCACTCAGTTGTGTCCAACTCTTTGCGACCCCATGGACTGCAGCATGCCAGGATTCCCTATCCATCACCAACACCTGGAGCTTGCTCAAATTCATGTCCATTGAGTCTGTGATGCCATCCAACTATCTCATCCTCTGTTGTCCCCTTCACTTCCTGCCTTCAATCTTTCCCAGCATCAGGGGTTTTTTCCAGTGAGTCCATTCTTTGCATTAGGTGGCCAAAGTATTGGAGCTTCAGCTTCAGCATCAGTCTTTCCAATGAACACCCAGGACTGATCTCCTTTAGGATGGACTAGTTGGATCTCCTTGCAGTCCAAGGGACTCTCAAGAGTCTTCTCCAACACCACAGTTCAAAAATATCAATTTTTCAGCACTCAGCTTTCTTTAGAGTATAAATCTCACATCCATATGTGACTACTGGAAAAACGTAGCTTTGACTAGACTGATCTTTGTCAGTAAAGTAATATCTCTGCTTTTCAATATGCTGTCTAGGTTTGTCATAGCTTTCCTTTCAAGGAGCAAGCATCTTTTATTTCATGGCTGCAGTCACCATCTGCAATGATTTTGGAGCCCAGGGAAATAAAGTCTCTCACTGTTTCCATTGTTTTCCTATCTAGTTGTCATGTAGTGATCGGCCCGGATGCCATGATCTTAGTTTTCTGAATATTGAGTTTTAAGCTAACTTTTTCATCCTCTCTTTCACTTTCATCAAGAGGCTCTTTAGTTCTTCTTCGTTTCTGCCATAAGAGTGGTGTCATCTGCGTATCTGAGGTTATTGATATTTCTGGCAATAACCTGATTGTGCTTCATCCAGCCTGGCAGTTTGCCTGATGTACCCTGCATATAAGTTAAATAAGCAGGGTGACAATATATAGCCTTGAGGGACTCCTTTCCCAGTTTGGAACCAGTCTATTGTTTCATATTCAGTTCTAACTGTTGCTTCTTTATCTGCATACAGATATCTTAGGAGGTAGGTCAGGTGGTCTGGTATTCCCATCTCTTGAAGAATTTTTCACAGTTTGTTGGAATCCACACAGTTAAAGACTTTGGAGTAATCAATAAAGCAGAAGTAGATGTTTTTCTGGAATTCTCTTGCTTTCTCAATGTTCCAACAGATGTTGGCAACTTGAAAATCTGGTTCCTTTGTCTTTTCTAAATCCAGATTGAACATCTAGTAGTTCATGGTTTATACTGTTGAAGCCTAGCTTGAAGAATTTTGAGCATTATTTTGCTAGCATGTGAGATGAGTGCAATTGTGTGGTAGTTTGAACATTCTTTGGCATTGCTCTTCTTTGGGATTAGAATGAAAACTGATTGTTTCCTGTCCTGTGACCACTGCTGAGTTTGCCAAATTTGCTGGTATAGTGAGTGTAGCACTTTTACAACATCATCATTTAGGACTTGAAATAGCTCAGCTGGAATTCCATCACCTCCACTAGCTTTGTTCGTAGTGATGCTTCCTAAGGTCCTCTGGACTTCGCATTCCAGGATGTCTGACTCTAGTAAGTGATTACACCAATGTGGTTATCTAGGTCATGAAGATCTTTTTGTATAGTTCTTCTGTGTATTTTGCCATCTCTTCTTAGTATCTCCTGCTTTGGTTAGGTCCATACCATTTCTGTCCTTTATTGTGATCTTTGCATGAAATGTTCCCTTGCTATCTCTAAGTTTCTTGAAGAGATCTCTAGTCTTTCCCATTCCTTTGTTTTCCTCTATTTCTTTGCATTGATCACTGAGGAAGGCTTTCTTATGTCTCCTTGTTTTTCTTTGGAACTCTACATTCAAATGGGTATATATTTTTTTTTCTCCTTTACCTTCTCTTCTTTCCTCAGTTATTTGTAAGGCCTCCTTAGACAACCATCTTGCCTTTTTGCATTTCTTTTTCTTGGAGATGGTTTTGATCACTGCCTCCTATACAAAGTCATGAACCTCCATCAATAGTTCTTCAGGCATTCTGTCTATCAGATCTAATCCCTTGAATCTATTTGTCACTTCCACTGTATAATCATAAGGGATTTGATTTAGGTCATACCTGAATGGTCTAGTGGTTTTCCCTACTTTCTTCAATTTAAGTCTGAATTTGGCAATAAGGAGTTCATGATTTGAGCCACCGTCAGCTCTCCATCTTGTTTTGCTGACTGTATAGAGCTTCTCCATCTTTGGCTGCAAAGAATAAAATCAATCTGATTTCGGTATTGACCATCTGGTGATGTCCATGTGTAGAGTTTTCTCTTGTGTTCTTGAATGAGTGTGTTTTCTGTGACCAGTGTGTTTTCTTGGTAAAACTTTGTTAGTCTTTGCTCTGCTGCATTTTGTGCTCCAAGACCAAATTTTCCTGTTACTCCAGGTATCTCTTGCCTTCTAACTTTTGCATTCCAGTCCTGTATGATGAAAAGGACTTCTTTTATAGGTGTTTGGTCTAGAAAGTCTTATAGGTCTTCATAGAACCATTCAACTTCAGCTTCTTCAACATTCCTGGTTAGGGCATAGACTTGAATTACTGTGATATTGAATGATTTCCCTTGGAAACGAACAGAGATCATTCTGTCCTTTTTTAGATTGCACCTAAGTACTTCATTTCAGACTCTTGTTGACTATTAGAGCTACTCCATTTCTTATAAGGAATTCTTGCCTACAGTAGTAGATATAATGGTCATTTGAATTAAATTCACCCATTTCAATCCATTTTAGTTCACTGATTTCTAAAATGTATATGTTCAGTCTTGTTATCTCCTGTTCGACCACTTCTAATTTTCCTTGATTCCTTGACCTAACATCCCAGGTTCCTATGAAATATTGCTCTTTACAGAATTGGACTCTATTTCCATCACTAGTCACATCCACAACTGGGTGTTTTCTCTTCATTCTGTCTAGAGTTATTTCTCCATTAATCTCCAGTAATTTATTGGGCACCTACAAACCTGGGGAGTTCATCTTCCAGTGTCATATCTTTGCCTTTTCATACTGTTCTTGGGGTTCTCAGGCAAGAATACTCAAGTGGTTTTCCATTCCTTTCTCCAGTGAACCAAGTTTTGTCAGAACTCTCCACCATTTCCTGTCTGTCTTGGGTGGCCCTGTAGGACATGGCTCATAGTTTCATTAAATTAGACAAGGCTGTGGTTCGTGTGATCAGTTTTATTAGTTTTCTGTGACTATGGTTTTCATTCTGTCTGAAGAATAAGGATAAGAGGGTTATGGAAGCTTCCTGATGGGAGAGACTGACTGTGGGGAAACTTGGTCTTGTTCTGATGGGTGGGGCCATGCTCAGTAAATCTCTAATCCAATTTTCTTTTGATGGGTGGGGCTGTGTTCCCTCCCTGTCCTTTAACCTGAGGCCAAACTATGATGGAGGTAATGAAGATAATTACCTACTTCAAAAGGTCCCATGTCCCAATTGCCTCACTCAGTGCCCCTGACCCTGCAGCAGGCCACCACCAATCCATGCCTCTGCTGATGAGTTACATTAGTGAACTTTGTAATCTTAATGATAATTCAATTTTCTCAATTTAAAATGAGAATAATAATATTTTATTTTTTGTAGTGTGGTGTTGGAGAAGACTCTTCAGAGTCCCTTGGACAGCAAGGAGATCCCACCAGTCCATCTTAAAGGAAATCAGTCCTGAATATTCATTGGAAGGACTGATGCTGAAGCTGAAACTTCTATACTTTGACCACTTGATGCGAAGAACTGACTCATTGGAAAACACCTCAATTTGGGAAAAGATTGAAGGCGGAAGGAGAAGGTGATGACAGAAGATGAGATGGTTGGGTGGCATCACCAACTCAATGGACATGAGTTTGAGTAAATTCCGGGAGTTGGTGATGGACAGGGAAGCTTGGCATGCTGCAGTCTATGGGATCACAAAGAGTTGGACAGGACTGAGAGACTGAACTGAACTGATTATATATTATTAAGGTAATAAAAAAATCCATATTTAAAAGGAGTGCTTGACAGATTAATAATACTTGGACAGTCTAAAGAATATTAAGAAGTTGCAAAGTATAGACTCTCAATATTTTTGAGAAGAATGGGATTTTTGGTATGTTTTATTTAATTTTTAAATTTTTAATGGAATATAGTTGATATATAGTATATTGTGTTAGTTTCTGCTATACAGCAAAGTGAATCTGTTATGCATATACATATATCCACAGATTTTAAAGATTTTTTTCCCCTTATAGGTTATTACAGAGCATTGAGTAGAGTTTACTGTACTATACATTGTGTGTGTATGTGTGTGCGTGTGTGTGTGTGTGTGTGCTCAGTCATGTCCAACTCTTTGCAAACACATAGACTATAGTGCACCAGGCTCCTCTGTCCATGGGATTCTCCAGGAAAGAATACTGGCCTGGGTAGCTATTCCCTTTTCCAGGGGTCCTCCAGACCCAAGAAATGAACCCATCTCCTTCATCACAGGCGGATTCCTTACCATCTGAGCCATAGGGAAGCACATGCTATACAGCTGTAGGTCCTTTTTAGTTATCTATTTTTATACATGAAAGTGAAAGTGAAGGCGCTCAGTCGTGTCCGACTCTTTGCGATCCCGGGACTGCAGCCCACCAGGCTCCTCCATCCATAGCATTTTCTAGGCAAGAGTACTGGCATGGGGTGCCATTTCCTTCTCCAGGGGATCTTCCCAACCTAGGGATCGAACCTGGGTCTCCCGCATTGTAGGCAGATACTTTACAGTCTGAGCCACCAGGGAACGCCTATGTCAATCCCAATCACCTAATTTGTCTCTCTCCCTTTTCCCCCCTCGGTAATCATTAGTTTGTTCTCTACATCTTTTACTCTATTCTTGTTTTATATTTTCACTTGTACCTTTTTTCTCCCCTAGATTCCACATACTATCAATATCATATGGTTCTGTCTTTCTCTGTCAGACTTTACTCAATATGATCATCTCTAAGTTCATCCATGTCACTGCAAAAGGCATTGTTTCATTCTTTTTTATGGCTCAGCAATAATCCATTGTATATATGCACCACATCTTCTTTATCCATTCCTCTGTCAATGGACATTTAGGCTTCTTCCACATCTTGGCTATTGTAGACAGTGCTATAATGAACACCGGGGTGCAAATATCCTTTTGGATTATTGAATTTTTCATATATATGCCCAGGAGTGGGATTGTTGGATTATATGGTAGTTCTATATTTATTTTTTAAGGAACTTTTATACTGTTCTGCATAATAGTTGCACCAATTTATATACCCACCTCCAGTGTAGGAAGGTTCCATTTTTTCCACACACTCTGCAGAATTTATTGTGTGTAGATTTTTTGATGATGGGCATTTTACCTCGCAGCAGCTTGATTTACATTTCTCTGGTATTTACTGATGCTGAGCATCTTTTCATGTGCTTTTTAGCCATCTGTATATTTTATGTGGAGAAATGTCTATTTAGATCTCCTGTCCATTAAAAAAAACTTTTACCATTGATCTGCATGAGTTGTTTTGGAGATTAATTTCTTGTCAGTCTCTTCATCTGCAAATATTGTCTCCCATTCTGTGGGTTGTCTTTTAATTTTATGATTTCTTTTGCTGTGCAGAAACTTTTAAGTTTAATTAGGTCCCATTTGTTTATCTTTGTTTTTATTTTCATTACTCAAGGGGGTGGACCAAAAACATATTGCTGTGATTAATGCCAATGAGTTCTACCTATGTTTTCCTCTAAGAGTTTTATACTGTACATCGTTACATTGAGGGATTTGATCCATTTAGAGTTTATTTTTGTATATGGTGTTAGAGTGCTCTAGTTTCATTTTTTTACGTGCAGCAGTTCAGTTCTCCCAGCAGCATTTATTTAAAAGACTCTCTTTTCTTCATTGTATTTTCTTGACTCCTCTGTTGTAGATTAGTTGATCATAGATGCATGAATTTATTTCTGGGCTTTCTATCCTGATTCATTGATCTATATTTCTGTTTTTCTGCCAATACCATACTGTTTTGATCACCGTAATCTTATAGAAGTGAAGTCAGGAAGTCTGATTGCTCAGTTTCATTTTTCTTTCTCAGGATTGCTTGGCTATTTGGAGCCTTTTGTGTTTCCATATAAATTTAAAATTTTTTTGTTCTAGCTCTGTGAAAAATGCTATTGGTATTTTGATAGCAATAATATTAATAGGAGCAAATACACTATAATAAGACCAGTATGAGTAGGGAATAGCAAAAAGGAAATATGTAATGTGTCTTGATACTTATTTTTTGGTAATTTTTTTCTTTTTAACTCATGAAATTACACTGGTAATGTGGCCAGAGTATCAAGAGTGACAAGCAGCAGGTTAAATGTGTGTTAGTCCTTTTACTGACAATATGAGTTTATCTGAAAGCTGTATTAATAATCAGCTATTTTTTATTCATGGCAGTGGTAACTGAGATGGAATTTAATGTATGCTGACTCTATTAAGTAGATTAGTTTCACTTAATATTAACACATATTAACCATTTTTCAAACTCACATCCTAGTTTTCTACTTTGGGATCATTTTTAATACCTAAAAAAGTAATACTGTAAATATTATTATGTGTAATTAAATTTTCAGTTTTAGCCTGAAATCATTTTCATCCTTTATATAAATATCCAGCACCATCTATTAAATTATTGTCTCTCAGCTCTAAATCTGCTATTTTATACTCATCTTTGTGATGCAGAAACTAAAATTCTGCAAAATGTTTTTCTCTTTTGCCAGCTACCACCTAACAAGGCATTGACAACAGTAAGCACTTGAAAGAATCTGCAAGGTTGGAGAAGGAAGGAAGGGCTTTTACTTTTTACTTTTACTTTTTCATATGCTTACTGTTATTTTATATCACATTTTAGTTGCTTACTGTTACCTCTGCTCCAATTTTTACTGCTGCATAACAAACAACCTTCAAAATGTAACATACTGTAGGTATAGAATTCCCATTTTTAAAAATATAATAGACTCGTAGTTCAAGGACTCAGTATGGGCTTGACTTGGGGTGTCTTATGCCATTGAAGTTAGCTATTGACTAAAATTGAAATCATGCAATCATCACATGGCATAATTGGTCCTTCATACAGGATGATTCATTTCATTGCTAGCAATTGATGCTGGCTGTCAGCTGGTAGCTCAGTGAGGCTACTTACTATTAATACAATACATACAAATGGGTTCTATACCACGGTAGTGTCAGGGCTGATATAGTAGTGATTGCCCCACAAGTGTTCCATGAGAAACAAAGGAAGATTTTCAGACAAAGACTCAAATTACACAGCATTACTTGTGATGCATTTTCTTGGCTAGCAGTATGATAGTGATTCAAAGGAAGGGGACATAACCCTCACCTCTCTGTTGAAGAACCATCTGAAAAGTCTGGAACCAGGGCCATGGAGCCCCTTCTCAAAGCACAGATACAACTCCTGATAGATCTGAGCTTCAGTTATTTAAGGCTTCCCTTTCAAACTTCAAACTTTTAAGAATTCCAACTTCTTCCCTTTGTCCTCTGTTTTCTAAGGAACACTTTAGTATTTTTAACTTGCTTTTACAGTTACCTAAATAAAACCTTGTATCAAATTAAGAACTGTTAATACTAAATTTTCTAAGTTAAAGTAACTGCTGTGGTTTTTGCCTGCACTTTGACACACAAATTCACACAGAAAATAAATATTTTGAGACAAATGAAAACTGACCAGACCAATAGTTAGAAGATTAAAAAAAAAAAAAAAACTAATGAAATATTTCAAACTATTTTTGAAGCATATAATCATATCTGGATATATTGACACTTCAAAGGAAAATAATTTATATGAATTATAGCATTTTATCAAGGACTAACTACTTATTTGCTTTTGCTGTACTCAGTACCTTTATCCTCAAAGGAATTCTATATTAAAGTTTGATGTAGAATACTAGGAGGTAAAATATAGAAGTTTTAGGATGTTCCATAGCAATCCATTTACTTAATTAACTGAAAGGTTTTTTTTTTTTTTTTGGTCAGTTTTCTTTTTTTTTTTTTCATTTATTTTTATTAGTTGGAGGCTAATTACTTTACATTATTGTAGTGGGTTTTGTCATACATTGACATGAATCAGACATGGATTTACATGTATTCCCTATCCCGATCCCCCCTCCCACCTCCCTCTCTACCCAATCCCTCTGAGTCTTTTTTTTTTGATAAAAATTTATCCAAATGACTACATTCACTGTGATCACATAAAATTTTTATTATATTGTTGAAAAAAGAATATTTGCTATATTTATGATACATATCTGTGCATAGGTAAGTATATATAATTTATATACTGAAATATAGTGATAACTATTTCAATAAAATATGTACACTAGTGCATACATAAGTCTATTATTTTCATTATAGAAGGCATGAAATCACTAGGATGGAATCACTTCATCACTATCGGTACATTTTTTTCTTATTTTGGCGCTTTCATGATTTTAAATCCTTTTTCCCTCCAGAATTTAAAATTCTTGGTAAGCATTTGTCCTTGAGTAGATAGATCTTTAGTCTTAACCTCATAATCTAAATGTCTCAATTCCTTCATTAGTAGCAGAGAAATATCATTTTCCTTATTTAATATTAAAGATATCTGGTAGGTTTCTTTGCTTTTCTATATCCTAAGGAGATAATGGGTTTAAATGTAATGAGACAGAAGGAGTAAAAATATTAACAGAGCTACCAACTGAGAGCAAGCTGTAAGAAAGAGCCAAAATACTTGGGTTAGAATCCTGGTTTTTCTCCTTGCTAACTCTGTAACACACACTGAGTGAGTTACTTCACCACTTTGTACTTTGTTTTTTTTCAACTTCAAAATGTTCACTAACTCATATAGTCATTAAGAAGATTAAGTGTGTTAATATACTCAAAGTACTTAGAAATATTTGGCACATGGTAAGAGCTATAAAAGTGTTAGCTATTATTGTGTCAACTACAAAGAAAGATTTACTTCTGAGGAACAGCACACCTTACTTAAATTGTTTATGATGCAATCACTAAAGTTACTTAAGGCTGTAATACATTTTCTCAAAGAAATTCTAAATAGGTTTTAAGAACAAGGGAAAAGGTACCTTGAAAAATCTTCATTCTGAAACATTTCTAAGAGTTAAGCACAATTCACATATCTGACCCACGTAAATGTACACCACAAAAAAAGATGTATTTTTTTATTATTATTCATCAAGTGTATTAAAAATAAAAATTTACCTTAAACACGTGTTGCTAATAAAGTTAGTTATAAACTGGACATAATGTAACCTGTGGAAAAGTTTAACTAAATCAATAACAGCTAAATATTACACATAGAAATGTTTTAAAAAGTATTATGCTACTTAACTAAAAATATTGAGAAATACATCTATAAATAAGAAATGTATTACTTTCTCAGAGATGAATCATTCGGTAACACCAACCCATCAAAGTAGCCAACAGCTTGTTAATAAGAAAAAAGCATGAAAAATACTTTCTCACTTAGAGAGAAAACAGAAATTACATTATTGCAAATCCATCCTAGGATTATGTTGCTGTTTTTCATAAGGTGGAAAATAGCATAGTTTGAATAATCAAAAAATAAATCAATTGAGCAAAAATTACAATACTTATATTGAAATGTGAATTTTCACAATTTATTCAAATTAACAGTCCCTCTTTTGATATTGTGTGATTCTAAAATCATT
Organism: Cervus canadensis; assembly: GCF_019320065.1. NCBI lineage: Eukaryota > Metazoa > Chordata > Mammalia > Artiodactyla > Cervidae > Cervus > Cervus canadensis. The sequence continues at coordinate 27,674,387 of NC_057394.1, forward strand.
AGAATTCTAGTTGATAAGCTAAACAGGCTAATTCTGGCCCTCAAAACAATAAATCAGATAGTCATATGACTTCCATAAACATGAAAGATAATCATTCCTGAAGCAAATGTTGCTTTATATGAAAAAAAGCAAAAGAAAGTTCAACAACAAATGATAATGCATAAGGCAAAATACTTTCAAATTTATGATGCTTTCAAATTGTGGTGCTGGAGAAGATCTTGAGGGTCCTTTGGATAGCAAGGAGATCAAACCTGCCAATCATAACAGAAATCAACTCTGAATATTCATTGGAAGGACTGATGCTGATGCTGAAACCACATCATACTTTGACCACCTGATGCAAAGAGCCACTTATTGGAAAAGACTCTGATGCTGGGAAAGATTGAAGGCAAAGGAGAAGAGGGTGGCAGAGGACAAGATAGTTAGATAAAATCACTGACTCAATGGACATGAATTCGAGCAAACTCTGGAAGACAGTGCAGGGCAGGGAAGCCTGGAGTGCTGCGGTCCACGGGGTTGCCAAGAGTTGGACACGACTTAGCGACTGAACAATAACAACAATGAGATAAGGTCAAGTATAAGTTAAATACATGATGAAAATATTTTATAAAATGAAAAAGTATATATATTTTGCTTAATTTGAACACAATTCATAAATTTCAGTTGGTTAAAAAACAACTTTTAAAAAAGAATTAGCTAGTCTTGGTGTTTTATTTAATACATGAGTGAATTTTTAAAAATTAGAGACCAATTTTAAATAAAGCGTCTTCCTATGTTTGCATTACTTTGGCAGTACAAAACATCAAACTACTTCAGTTATATAAGATAGAACTTACTAAAAGCCTTAATATTTACATATCTTCTAGTAATATATGATTTTACATATAATCCCAGAGAGGTCAAATTTCTTTCACAGAGTTACAAAGAAGGAAAATATATGCCTAAATATTTGTATCTTAGGGTTTCCCCAATGGCTCAGCAGGTAAAGAATCCATCTGCAGTGCAGGAGAACTGGGTTTGATCCCTACGTTGGGAAGATCCCCTGGAGAAGGAAAAGGCAACCCAGAATTCTTGCCTGAAAAATTCCATGAACAGAGGAGCCTGGTGGGCTACAGTCCATGGGGTCACAAAGAGTCGAACACAACTGAATGACTAAGCACCCCTAGCACCAGTTGTATCTTAAGTCTAACTTCCCATTCAGTTCTATTTCTTAGTGCCTCAAGTAGCCAGAACAGCAGTAAAAGAAGATAGATGTCACATAAATGTATATATATATATATAAAATTTTTACATATATCAAAGTTTGTGATAAATCATAGTAGAATTCCATTTTAATGAATATTTTCATAAGGTCCATTTTGAAGCTACGCATTTGTAAAAATTTTGTGAAGTTTCACTCTAAAATTTCAAAAATGTAAAAATAAAATAAACTATAAATTAGAATGATTCATAATTTGAACTATTCAATAGAAAAATTATGATTTACAAGTTTGAGTTAATATCTTAATTGTGGCTGAAATAGCACTGAATTTCAAATATGCTTAATAAAATTTCATAGCTTTTCACTGTGATTGGTAGAGAGTTTATTCATTTAAAATCTGTCATGTTTTATCATTTATCTCTTGTTTTATTAAGCATGATCATGTTTAAATATTCATGCATAAATATATGCAAAATACCATGAAATACTTTGCAAGAGAAAGTTATGTAACCATAGCCATTGTTTAGTTTGTAATTGTTAATTTTTTAGTCATTTATTTATTCAATCAACAAAATCTTTACTAATGCTTATGTGTACATGCTATATTTAGCAATGGATATAAAAAAGATTATTGATTCCAATTCTAGCTGGTTATAGAAAAAACTACCAGCAATCTCCAAATAAGGCCCAGAATTTCTGCCATATAGTTAAGAAATAATTTTGTTACCTCTTTAGCTAACATAAAGCAAAAAGCTTTCGTGATGGAATTCACAATGGACCCAAATATCTTCCCCGTAAGAGTAGTAAAACACTTAGTGGACCTCTTCTCTTTCAGAACACTGGACATGAATTATCTATGGAGACCGCTTTGAGGGAGCCAGTAGACTTTCTTGTCATATACCAAATTATGAAATGTCAGCACTACTTCTGTGCTGTAATATCAAAGTGACGTACAATCTCACCTATGGACAGATGACTAGAAACAACATTAATAATATTTTAATAAAACCAATAGAACACTTTGTTTCTCTAGTTTCTAGCATTCTATTTCATTTTATTAAAATGAATAAGAGAATCTATTCTAGGAAGCCCTTACCCTTCCCTCAAAATGCTTTTAAATGTGAAGAAAAGTCACATAAACCAACATTATAAAATAAAAATCACATAAAATAAAAATCATATAAACAGACATAAAATTATCAGCTCAGCTCTATGATAAGAGCATATAAATTATGTTCAATCACAAGTTCAAGAGAATGAAATAGAGGAGTGGTAGAGTTTGCTCTTAAATAACCCCATTGTTAACTAGTACAGAAAGGAGAATGTGGAAGAAGTAAAACTGCAATTTCATTCCTATGTTCCCATCAGACAGATTGTGAGAATGAATATGTCCTGCAGAGCTTTGCCTTCTTTATATTCAAGACCAGGCCCTCAAAAGATGCAAGTCACGCATTCAAACTTCTTATAATCCTAGGAAGAATTTAGGGGAAATAGATTAACTTAATTTTAAAAATTAGCTTTAATATGTTGCAGAGACTAAGAGGAGAGAATGATAACATTAAGAACCTCAAGAAAGAAAAATTAATCTTGACATATCTGAAATGGTATGGGAGTTCAGAGGAGGTATTACCTGTTCACTGGATAACAACATAAGTTAAAGTGAATGAAAATGAGCGAGGTTGCTTGGCAATTTATTTTCTTACTTTCATCCCTTTAAATCTATTATTCAGAACCAAATTATTTGCAAACTAAGTGCCTTCACACTTTCATGTCTGCTCTTTTTCTTTCCTCAATCCTTCTACATCACCAAAGCCCTTCTCTTTACTTACATAATGACAAATCACTTTTACAAAAATGCCTTAGAACTTTTCCCAACATTTCCATCATCCAGTGATTTAGAAGATAAAGAAGATTTAACAATAGGTTATTTTAAACAAGGAGCCAGCAAAGTAGAAGGAAAAGCAAGAAAATAGTGGAAGCATAGTAAAATGCATTCTTACTGTAGCCTACCAGAGTCCTCGGTCCATGGGATTCTCCAGGCAAGAGTACTGGAGTTGGGTGCCATTTCCTTCTCCAGGTGATCTTCCCGACCCAGGGATTGAACCTGGGTCTCCCACATTATAGGCAGATGCTTTACTGTCTGAGCTACCAGGGAAGTCAAATAGTCAGCTAACCACAATGAAAGTGAGTGTCCACTAAATTGAGAACTGAAATATTAAAATGAATGCTGGGAATAATAATCTAGTTTAACTAACTGGATTACTAACAACACTGAAGTGGATCAGTGGGAATACTATTTTGGTGACACTGGCAAAAATGGGTAACAAAGAAATGGCCCTTAGAGGTTGATATGAAATGAAAGGAGACTATCTTTTTTTTTTTTTTTTTTGCCTGCTAAATTGCTTCAGTCCTGCCTGACTCTTTGCAGCCCTATGGACTGTGTAACCCACCAGGCTCCTCTGTTTATGGGATTCTCTAGGCAAGAATACTGGAGTGGGTAGCCATTCCCTTCTTCAGGGGATCTTCCTGACCCAAGAACCCACATTTAACTGTGGCTCCTGCTTTGCAAGCGGATTCTTTACCACTAGCACCAGCTGGGAATCCAGATGTCTTCTTTTTACATGGATGCTTCTACAAAAGTTTAATTTTCTTCCATAAAGAGATTATTCTTTAACCAGGGGGACAGGCAGTAACTCGAGACATTTGAGCAATTTGCCTACCCAAGGAAGCAAGACGTGATGGAATCTACACAAAGGTGTATTGGCTGATGTTAGGTTGGAGAGAGTGCTACTATATTAAAAGGGGACAGAGGTGGAGGCAGATTTGTTGTAGTAGGATTAGAAAATTCTATACTGATTTTTTTTTTTAATTTTTAATTGAAATCAGAATTAAGCTCATAAGCTAAAAGTAAGGAGGTGGTGCACTTTTTTTTTGAAGAATGTTTGAAAAATCTGTTTAAGAGGAAAAGAAATAAATAATTAGAGATATGTAGTAGATTTCCAGGAAGGGCCAAGGACCCACTTGAATTCTGTGGTCAAACATTTAAATTGATGGGCCTCCCAGGTGGCCCAGTGCTAAAGAATCCTCCTGCCAATGCAAGAGCTGAGGAGATGCATGTTCAATCTCTGGTTCAGGAAGATCCCCTGGAGAAGGGAATGACTACCCACTCCAGTATTCTTGCCTGGAGAATCCCCATGGACAGAGGAGCCTGGCGGGCTACAGTCCGTAGAGTTGCATAGAGTTGGACATGACTGAGCAACTAAGCAAACAGCATACACGGTAAAATCAGAAAATAATAAATTGTGAAAATTAAAGTACAGTTACTGCCATAAAAATTTGTAATGAGAAGACTGAAAATAAACAACACAAAATAAGTTTTAAGTCTTTTTCACATTCATTATGAAGTAAATGAAATCTTTTAACATGAAAGGAAATGATAAAGATAGAAGTGGGACATAATTATTTAAAACAAAAAGCACTGGAGAAAATAGCAAAAGGAAAATTGCCCTCATATTAGAGTGCCAAAATAAGAAAACTCAATAGATAGGGGGGTGAGAGAGAAATGATTGAATAAATAATAGGAAAAATGTCCTTGAATAAAATATAGACAGATGTTGTCACATTATAATAGCCCATGGAGATGTACTAACTTGAAGAACTGAAGCATAATAACAAGCCTTGTGAAATTTCAGAAGGTATGAGTAAAACAGTTTTTAATATGGGATTTAAAAAATGACCCCCCAGAAAGGATAACCAGAGGCCAATAGACCTCTTAGCAAAATATATAGTAGTAAGGAAGAACATTACAAATGACAGCAAAGAAAACATTAAGCTTTTTATTTCTATTATTATGATATTCATTGTATTTTATTATTTTATTAATAATAACCTAATGTTTTGAACAGTTTTTGAGTTACAGAAAAATTGATCAGAGTTCCAGTATATCTCAACCCTTTTTCCTATTACTAACATCTTACATTAGTAAGGTACATTTGTGCAATTTTTGAACCTTTATTGATATTGATACATTGTTATTAACTAAATCCCTCGCTTTATTCAGTACTTCTTAGTTTTTCTTTAGTGTTCTTTTTCTGCTCCAGGATCCTACCTAGGATACCACAGTACATTCACTTGTCAAGTCACTGTCATCTCTTACCTGTATAACAGCATCAGCTTCAGAACAGGTTACTTTGCTTTCATCACTTGTTACCTCTGTTCTCATAGTCTAATATCATTGCTTTTATTATCCACTATCTCTACCCTTTGCTAAAAAAGTAGTATGGCAACAGGTCTGTTTTGTTCATCAGTGTAACTCCAGCATTTTGAATAGCGTGTGGCACAGAGGCATTCAGCAACCATTAGTCTAACTCCTTTCAATAAGAAATATCCTTACTCTGAATTTTCTTCAAATTCATGGATATCTGTAATGCAATTTGACAATATTGGCTCTAAACTTTCATAGCCATCACTCTCTGTTCAACATATTCATCCAATGCAATTTTATTGTCTAATCTACAAACTTCTGTTATCTTTAAAACTCGTCTGCACACAATTTTATTCTGTTTGGTGTAGCCATCATTAACTCTAATCTGCAAGTTTATATTCAGCCAAGTTTTCTCTGCTGCTTCAAATTAATTCTATCTTCTCTTCTATTTTTAGTCAACTGAGCCTGGTTCAAAATATTGCTTTGATCTGGGGCCTAAATATTTTAAAAAGTTAAGTTAGATATGGATACCTTAATAAAGCTTTTTGTAATTTTTATTATTTACATGTAAAATGTAAGCATTTTAAAGTACTAGGGCCTTATGATCGTACATGTGTGTTTCTGATGCATTGCAGTTTGAAAACTAGTGGAAGAATTTAACACAACAGTAAAATTCTTAGACTATAGGGACTAATTGAGATGGCCCCACTTGATAAAATAAATGCCACTCAGTAAAGCACAAACTTAGTGTATTAATCTTTATACATTATTTTCTTGAAATGCAATGTGCCATCCATTGTGTACTGCTATGATTAATGTCGGAAATTTTTGGTATGCTCACACTTTGCAAGGCTGGTAGACATTCCAGAAGTGTGAATGAACTATATGTTTCTCATTGTCAATGAAATTTTTGAAAATAAAATGTTTTTGACAGAGTACAATAAGACAGAAATGAGCAGATACCATAGATTGTATAATCAGTACAAAAAAGGTTCTTGCTAGAATCTGAAATACATTATACAAACTCTAATGTAATGACAATCTCGAGTCATTTGTCTTGAAAGCCATAATACAAAAGGTCTACCTCAATACACATGCATTAGAAAAGAGACATTTGGATGATAAAGTAATAAATAGATATTTCTTCAAAGTAAGAACTAATTACTGATAAGCTACATAAATTTATTTTTAATATGAAAAGATAACAGTTAAATATAAGACATGGCAGCAGACAGCAAGTTACAAAGTATTTGGTTCAATGATTTATGTGATAGCTTTGATTGACTATAGTAGAAGCCATTTTCCTGTGTGCTTGAAAAATAGTACCGTCTTTCCTTTGTAAACTTATATTATCAGATTAAGCCCTCTATTTTCAATAATAGTATATTTAAATATCTTACAAAGTAACATAAATGACATTAATTTTAAAAACAGTGAAGCCAAAAGGTTGCTACTATGCTGTTTCTTGGTTGCCTGTGTTTTTATATTTTAACATATATTAATCATAATTATCCAAAATATTTACTGTAACATTCTTTTATCAACCTCAATCAAAGCTATATGTCTCATAAGTAGACAGTGTTACTATATGACTTTCTCGAGACAACATTGATTTTTAAGTTGCCATAACAAAATAACACACACTAGATGAATGATAATTAAAATTTATTGTCTGCAAAGGGTCAGCAGGACCACCCTCTCTCTAAAGAAATCAGGAAAGAAATTTTTCCATTTCTGGTGGCTTCAGTCATTCGTGGTTTTGTATATACATCACTCCAATCTCCCAGTTCTCCCTGTGTGTCTTCACATCATCTTCCCTCTGGACGTGACTGTGTTCAAGTATCTCCATTTTATAAGTACACTATTCATATTGGATTTAGCACTCACTCTAATGACCTCATCTTAACCTGGTTAAATGCACAAAGAAATAATCTAATTCCAAATAAGTTCACATTTTGAGGAATTGTAATTAAAACTTCAACACATGTTTTTGAAGGGACATAATTCACCCATAATGTTGTCCAAGTTGGATTTCACTTCTTCCACTTAACATTTGTGTGAACATAAGCAAAGTTATACAATTTCTCTGTGCCTCTATCTCCTTATATGCATAGCAGAGTTGTTACAGATATACAGAAAGTATATATCTTTCTAATATATAGAACGTACTTAGAGCAAACACATACTAAACACATACTAAATATTGAGTGTTATTATTTTTGTCCAATAAAATGTCTGTTCTTATTCCAAGGGTTTTTCACCTTTTTTGTCCATCACAATAGAAATACATGTCTTTAATATTGTCTATGTTCCTCACATTGTACATTTTATATCCTTGCCTCATTTATTTTATAACTGGAAGTCACATTTCTTAATCTCCTCCATCAGTTTTTCTCATTTCCCATGCCTCTGCCCTCTGGCAACCATCAGTTTGTACTCTGTATTAATGATTCTGTTTTGTTATGTTTACTCATTCATTTTGATGTTTAGGTTCCATATATAAATGGGGTCATAAAGCATCTGTCTTTATCTCTCTGACTTATTTCACTTTACGTGTTACCCTCTAAGTCCATCCATGTTGTTGCAAATGTCAAGATTTCACTGTTTTTTTTTTATGACTAATATTCCATTGCATATATATACCACATCCTTACCCATTTATCTATTTGTGGGTACTTAAGTAGCTTCCATATCTTAGCTATTATAAATAGTGCTCCAATGAACATAGAAGTGTATATATTCATTAGTTTATTTGTTTTCTTTGAATATATATTCAGGAGTAAAATTTCTGGATTGTATCATAGTTCTATTTTTAATTTTTTGAGGAAATTCCATACAGTTTTCCATAAAGGATGAACCAATTTACATTCCTACCAACAGGGCACAATGATTCCTTTTTCTCCACATCCTTATCAACACTTATTAATTGTTGTCTTTTGAATAACAGCCATTTTGACAGGTGCAAGGTGAAAACTTATCATGGTTTTGACTTGCATTTTCCTGATGATTAAAGATTTTGAGTGTCTTTTCAGGTGCCTGTTGGCCATTTGCATGTCTTTTTGAAAAAAAGTCTATTCAGGTTCTCTGCTTATTTTTCTTACCCGGGTTTTTGTTGCTGTTTGTTTGTTTTTGATGTTGAGTTGTATAAATTATTTTTATATCTTCAACATTAACTCCTTATCTCATATAACTGTAGCAAATATCTTCACCCATTTGGTAGGCAGCCTTTTTGTTTGGTTGACAATTTTAACTGTGCAAAACCTTTTAGTTTGATGTAGTCTCATTTGTTCTTTTTTCTTTTATTTTCCTTTCCTGAGGGAAGGTATCCAAAAAGTATTGCTAAGACCAATATCAAAGAGCTCACTGTCTATGTTTTCTTCTAGGGCATTTAAGCTTTTAAGAACTACAAAGAAGTCTTTAATAAATTTTGAGTTTATTTTTGTATATGGCATGAGAAAATGGTCCAGTTTGATTCTTCTCCATGTAACTGTCCAGTTTCCAAAACAAATTGAAAAGGCTGTCACTTCTCCATTGTATATTCTTGCCTCCTTTGTTGTAGGATGATTGCCCATGTGAGTGGGGGTTCATTTCTGGGCTCTCCATTCTGTTCTCTGGTCTATGTGTTTTTTTTGTGCTAGCAGCATATTGTTTTGATTACTGTTCTTTTGTGGTCTAATTTGAAGTCAGAGAGCATGATACCTCCAGCTTTATTCTTCTTTCTCAAGATTGTATTAGCTGTTCAGGAGCTTTTGTATTTCCACACAAATTTTAGAATTATTTGTTCTAGTTCTTATTCTCTTTGTTGATATAACAATGCAAAGATTAGGTAATTTTATCAAACAAGTGTTTTATCTAAACAGGAAAGTAGGGTCTGAAATACAAATCTATTCACAGAAACTAGTTCATTAAAATTCTATATATTTCCTTTAATTAATATGGGCTCTAGATAACATGACTTTGTGCTCTAAATATGGATGTGCCTAACACCAATTATGGCAGTTTACATATATAAAGACAGTCCAATGCAAACAGACAAGTTTATAATTACACTTATAAATCAGTAAATAATGAAGAAAATTCTTCTAATTTTTAGTGTAATCATGATAAAACTGTCTTTAGTTTTTTACCAAAGATTTTTAGTTTTTTACTAAAAATAAAATAAAAATTATGAATTCCTAATCTAGTCCTATGTGTTCACATGATCTTCACTGGTGAGGCTTAATTTATTTCTACTTCAGGCCAGACAGCAGGGGTGGGGATTATTAATAATTATGATGATAAAGATTATTTCAAATATTTCTAAATAGAATTCCTTAGTTGTATACATATAAGTTAAACCATATTTTTGAAGGAAAACAAACCACACACTGAGTGTACATTGCTGGTAAGCTGTTGCTACACATGAATCGTGTTATTCTCTTGTACACTCTGGTTAAGTGCAGTTACTTCCTTTTTGTTTCTTACAATAATACAGAAATAAATAGATGGGCAGATTAGGTCATGCCAAGAAAGAAGTAAACAAAGGTAATAATGAGTCAAGATTACTTATGCATAAACACATCCTTTAAAATTCAACTTGATCTCTCTCTGAAACAAAATATTGCATATGCATTTAAGCACTATTTTTTATGCTCTGTCCTATTTGTTGACAATGTTGTCCATAAGCATAGCTCATATGTAATATATATTTTCGACAAAAAATAAAGTTAACAGTTAAATATAAATGACATATTTAGGACATGATTTAAATAAATATGTCTTCTTGCTTTGGGTAAATACTGAGAATCATAAATTAAGAAGGTATATACTGGAGATCTGTGAGCACAGAAACCAGTAAAGCTGTAAAAATAATAAAGTTATCAAATCAAAACAAAATAAAAACAGAATTTTAGATAATTTAGGCTACACAAAAATTTAACTTTCCTCTGAATTAAATGATTTTTAGGATATAACAGGTTAACCAAATGGGAAGGCTTCCTAGGTGGCTCAAAGTAAAGAATCTGCCTGCCAATGAAGGAGACACAGGAGGCATGGATTCAATTCTTGGTTTGGGAAGATATCCTGGAGGAGAAAATGGCAACCCACCCCAGTATTCTTGCCTGGAGAATCCCATGGACAGAGGAGCCTGGTGGGCTACAGCCTGTAGGGTTGCAAAGAGTTGGACATGACTGAGCAACTGAGCATACATGCATGCAACCAAATGGGAAAGGTTAATTGAAAAGGTATTTACTGTGTGTTTTAATTTGGAAAATGACTAGTATATATCTCATGACTGATATGTGCCTAAACTGATATAGTCAATTCTATTTTGAAAACCAGAAAAACAACAAAAAATAATATATTGATTTATGGTTTAAAGACATTGGATATAAAGATATAATCATATATAGCTAATACAGAAATAGATATTTATTATTTGTGTAGTGTTTTCATTTCAGAAGTTACTAATGGCATAGCACTGATTTAATTTGTTATTCTTATTTTAGCAACATGTATTGTGACATTTCCTTTGAAATTACCAAAGAGATATAAAATGTAAATTTAAAAATATTTAGTATAACAAAGCGTGCAAATGTTTATGTGTTTTGATGCTTATTTTTATGATAAGCAATAAGTTAATCAGACTGTTGATTATTCACTGCAACAAATATACATCAGAATAGATTATTTTAATCTATTTATTAATGACATCCATATGTCAAATGAGTAGTTAGGAAAAGATAACTAGTCTATTTTTCATTTCATATCGTTTTTGGAGTGTATTGTTTGTTAGTCAATTAGTAAATTCATGTATTTTAGATTTAACAATCATGAGACTATATTCTGCTCACATTTAAAGAAAAAGGGATATAGATTTATCAATATTTTTCTAATTGGAGAAACTAGTAGTAGATTCCATTTCTTCCTCTGTATGAAATGTATTCTTATTACAGTGTTTAAATGGGTCATGCACTTTGCATTAAAGTGTAATTCATGGACTGTGACTACCAGCGTCACATACTCATTTCTGTGATATGCAAAATTCCATGCCTCATCTCAGACCAATTGATTCAGAATCTGCATTTTAACAAGGTGTGCGGTGACTCCAATGCACATTAAAATTTGAGAAGCACCAGGATGTGCAATAGCTGAAACTGCTGCTCTTACAACAGCAGCAACGTCATTTTCTGCACTCTTCATTTTCGATTATTCCTTCTTGTGGTGAAATGGTAAATGGGATTTGCAATTTGTTTGTGATCCTTGGAATATTTTTAACATTAATATATTAATAAAAAAAAACCAATGTTTGGCTTTCTCTAGCTTCACACTTTTCTCAACATGTAAAAAAGCATTAACTGCTTACATTATAACAATAAACTAGTGTGTGACCAAAATAGAGTGAAAATAACTAACAAAAATATCGAAATTGAGAAGAAGTGATTGGAAAAATTGTCCTAAGGTTTTTCTATTGTATGCTGCTGCTGCTGCCACTTCAGTCGTGTCCGACTCTGTGCGACCCCATAGACCGCAGCCCACCAGGCTCTGCTGTCCCTGGGATTCTCCAGGCAAGAACACTGGAGTGGGTTGCCATTTCCTTCTCCTTGTATTGTATGAGAAGAGGGTAAAGTTAGTAATTGCATTACATATTTTGATCATTTCAGTACGCATACTGAAATTTCTGGGTTAACCAATTAAGTAATATAAATAAATTTTCATGTAGTTAAAAGAAATCACACAGAATATATTTGAAAGAAAATCAACCAACTCAAAAGAAGATAAGGAAGGAGGGGAGTAAACAAATGGAAAATAAGTATCAAATCAGAAGCAAAAGATAAAATAATTGTTAACCATAAATGTCAGTAATTAAAATAAATGGACATTAATATAGGTTGAAAATAATTTAGAATTTTTAAAAAAAGAACTTCATAAAATCTAGCTGTTTTAAAGAGACACCAAAAAATAAATAAGTAAAAATCAAATAGCTTGGAAGATTCATAGCACTAAGCATATAAAATGAACAAACTATTACAGTATTGACGTTTTTGGGGAAACATGGTCATTGCAAAGTAAAAAAAAACTATAATTCAGCAGGTATATGCTACAAATATAAAATTTAGCCTCCTAATATATGCATAATTTTAGCATAACTTCAAATACACATAATTTAGTGCATGTGTGAGTATGAGCATATAAGATATATTGTCACACACACATATATATATAACCAAAAAAAAATATAAATGGATTTTATATTATTATATTATGCCTTCCATGGAGAAAGTAATGGCAGAGCCCTCCAGTATTATTGCCTAGGAAATCCCATGAACAGAGGAGCCTGGAGGACTACAGTCCATGGGATCGTGAAGAGTCAGACACGACTGAACAACTAACACACATGCACATGCACACACTAACATCAAATAAGAATTGGAAAAATGTGTGAAAATGATAATCACAAATAGTTAATGCTGTATGTCTTGGATCATGTGAAGTGAAAGTCAGTCGTATGCCTGCCAGGTTCCTCTGTCCATGTGACTCTCCAGGCAAGAATACTGGAGTGGGTTGCCATTTCCTTCTCCAGGGGATCTTCCTGACCCAGGAATCGAACCTGAGTCTCCTGCATTGCAGGCAGATTCTTTAACAACTGAGCTATGAGGGAAGGCCTCATATTGAATACCTTTGTTTTATTATTTAATAGGTGAAATGTAAAATAACAATAAAGACATATTCAGTTAGTCATATTTGGCATATTCAGTTAGTAAGTTTGATCTAATGGAACCATACAGAATGATATGCTACAGGAGTAAGACTACATAAAACTTTAAAAATATGCCCAGAACATTTATGAGCATTGAATACACATGATTTGTTATAAAACAAGAAAATCAATCGACTCAAAAGAAGAAAAGATAAGGAAGGAGGGGGAGAAACAGAAAATAAGTACCAAAGAAAAAGCAAAAGATAAAAGGATCGTTAACTGTAAACATCAGTAAACAATGGTTATAAAACAATCACAATCAAATTTTAAGGGATTACCATTATATAAAACCCATTTTCTGATCACAATGCAGTTAAGTCACACATTAGATTAGAGAAATTTCATTCACTAAACAATAAGCACTTCTAAATAGTTCATAGTAAAATGAAAAATCAAACTGGATGTTAGAATTATGGAAATAAAGTTTAACATACAAAATGTAAGATATATCATTAAATGTTTGCTTTAGGTAAGCAAATATATCATCTATCACTTCCTGCAAATGTGCATCTTTCTTAGACATGGCTGCTTTGCTACCCTGTGACTTCAGCTGGTTGATTCCAAGACACTTTCTGAATTTGTACTTTTTCTGCCTTTTTAAAGTAAAGGATGGAAAATGTCACTCTTTTTAGATCTTTGTATCCTCAGTCAATAATGGTTTGTGTGTTTTTGGAGCTTCCGTGATGGCTCAGACAGTAAAGAGTCTGCCTGCAATGTGGGAGACCAGGTTTGATTCCTGGGACAGGAAGAGCCCCTGGAGAAGGAAATGGCAACCCACTCCAGTATTCTTGCCTGGAAAATCCCATGGAGGGAGAAGCCTGGTGGGCTACATACAGTCCATGGGGTCACAGAGAGTCGGACATGACTTCATATGATACTTTGTATGTTTTAATGGAGGTATAATTGATAAAGTTGTATAAGCTGAAGGTGTACAAGGTATTGGTTCCATACATTTATATATTTCAATGTGATTACCATCATAGCTTTAGCTGCTAATACCTCTATCATATACATATATATATATATATATTTCCCCCCTACCCTGTGGTGAGCACATTCAGATCCAACGCTCTGTATAGACAGAGCTACACTGGGTCATACCACCAGTTGGAAACTTTCCCTTGGCACAGCAACAGGGATATACCAACCATGAGTAAGTATGGAGGATTTCTCCTCCAGCCGGAGGAATCCAGGAGCTGAGTCCGCCAGAGGTTTGGGAAGTTAGCTGGGATAGGATCCAGTGAGGCCTCAGAAATGCCTGCTCCAGGCCTATAGGCATGAGGAGCAGAATAAATGTCTGTCAGCTGCCAAATCTCCAAACAAATAAAGATTGTGAAAGTGTATTTTTATTTAAATAAGATATGATGATAATAAGGCAGTAAGAAGTACAGATAGTAAGTCTGCGGCTAGCAAATGACACCATTACTATACCTCTCAGGCAAAGCACTCAATACGTGTTTACTCTCCTGAATATACCAGAGATACCTGCCTGTGGGTTGAAAGTGCTGCAACTTAATGTGAACTGGTAGATAATGTGAAATATTGTATTTACAATAATCATAGTTTGCTAAGAGTTTGCACTGAAGAAAAAAAAAACTTGCCTGTGCTGCATATTACTTTGTTACTTACCCAGTGTAACTAGAATGGGGATATAATCAATGTGTTTTCCTCTACAGTCCTATCTTGAGGTCAATGCATCTTGCAACATACAGAAATATTTCACAGCCTATTAAGAACAAATGTTGATCTGCATTTAAAACTACAATAAAGAACCCTCAATACTGATTGGCTTTTATAGACATTGAATATTTTACGTCTGAAGATTTCACACTGGTCACTGTCCCAAGTCATTAGACAAATAGCCAAAATTGAATGGGAACCCTTATAGAAGGAAAGCATAAAAACAGTGAAAGTAGCAATAAAACAAGCCTTGATATGAACAATTCTACGCTCTCAGGACCCCATGGAATTAAAAGTAACTGTGACCAATTTCACATCTAAATTGAATCTTTGGTGAGAAGATCCTATTGGGATTGGAAGCTCTACCTGATACCCAGAGGCACAGTGAGCTCTGGTATTAAATAACTTCCTGCCAACTGTCATATAACATAAATATGTAACCCATGTGTGGGGCCAAATGGAAACAGATTATTTTACCTTTGTTCTAAGGGGAAAAGGTATGCCCCTTCAACCTTACGTAATTATTTTGCAAGTGGGTTTGTTTGAATCAAATTCAAGGTGAGACAATCTCTCAGGAGTTCTACTATGATAGAGAAATTACACTGTCAATTACGAAAAATATATTATCTAATAAAATTAGCCATTTTTTATGGTCAAGTGGTTGCCCTAATATTACATACAGTGATTTACCTACTATTTTCTCCTAACTACTGGTAAAGTATTGCCTTTATCTACAAGACTTGGTCCCATTAAAAGAAAGTCTGGGAAATTCAAATGAATAACAAGCTATCTGCCATAATGCTGGTAAACTACTGCTAGCCTATAGCACTGAAAGCTCTAAGCACTGGACTTGAACTTAGGTGTAGTTCTGAGCCATAATGGACACTACCCTGAGTTTGACAAAAATATACTTTATTCAGACTCATAGACCATAACTAATTGTGTACCTCATGGTTAGGTCATGAGTTATGTAATACTGGACTATAAACATGCATCATATAAAGTACTGTCTTATGAAAACAGATTTAGCAATTTAAAAATAAACCTCTTCTTTATGTATTCATACATTCATAGGAAGTCATTCCATAAAGTAAGAAATAAATCCACCAAACATGGCTTCTTCTCCAATGGAAAGCACAAAAGTGTAAGCTCAATTTACCGTAAGTACTTAGAAATGGCATATGCCATATTTCCCTTAGACTTGTCTAAACGTACAGATCCAAGAATCAGGGTGTAGGGAAGAAGGAGAATTTGAAGAGGAGAGTCCAAAACTCTCCCTTAATCAAACAGCACACATTTTTGGGAGACTGCCGCATTGCTCGCCATTTTTACTGACATATCGCTTTGACTTCAGCATATGAATGGACTAGCCCATACAGCTTCTCTTAAGATTACCAGGATATGAGACCACAGAGACTGAGTTTGACTTGGATGGTACTGAGGTCTTGTATTAATTTGTAGGGTCAGCTCTGTTGAACAATTAATTTACCAACTCCTCAAATTAAAAATGGCCAATTCTTCAATTACAAAGATAAATATGATTAAATATTTTAGTTGAAATCAATCAACACTAAAACATAGGATAAATTTCTTCTTTCACTATTAACAACTATTAATCCCTTAGGAAAGCTACCTTTAAAATCACTTACACATATATCTAGATAACTGTTCAAGAATTTGAAAGATAACTAGTCACTTTTTCAGCCATCAATTATTTAAAAGTTTTTACTGTGTGTCTGCCACTATATAGATGCTAATAATAAAAAATGCTAGTGAAAAAAGAAAGAACATTTCCTAAATGAACTTATTTTCCAGTTGTAATTCAAGATTTAGGTAATGTAAATAAGTAAAACAATAAATTAGCTGGTGAGGCAAAGAAAGACAAATCAGGGAAAAATAGACTCTGTGTCCTAATAACTTTGCATATTTTGTAATTCAAATAGTAATCTTGCACCTTTCTCTTCTGCATCATATTTGAGTAAGATTATAAGCCTCAATGTTCCCTCCTTTGGTTCCTGCAGGATGTTCAAATCATGAAAGTTCTGCCTATTTGCATGGATACTTTTTGCCCCAGCTAACTTCTATAAAACTCCAAACTAATCCCATGTTCTCAGAGAAAGCTATTTTTTAACCTGTTTGAGTTCCTACTTGTCCTACCCTGAAAGCCTCATTATATAAGTAATACATTTCTTCCTACATGCCTATCCCCTTGGTATGTCAACAGACTCAACATTTGAACAAAATTCTGATATGGGTTAGAGGGCTCTTCCCACCATCCACAACATATGATCTCAATTGCAAAAGAATTCTGTTATATGATTTAAATATAAGCTCAACATTTTGATTCCTATGTAATATTCATAGGTGTAAACTACATTTCCAACTGTATCTTATTATCATTTAAAGGATATTCTGGTTTTACCTTTCATACAAGTGGTACAGTGGATGAAATATCTTCATCATTGTTTAAAAATCTTTGATGTGTCTTACCTCTGCATATCCACTCTGTTCTGTGCTCTGATGGACTGATCTTATAGACTATGTCAACAAGGCTTTCTCCACTAGGGCTTCCAACTGACTTTGACCAATGGGAGGTGCTTGTGTGAGAAACCAGGATGGAGAAAAGGAAGTTTAGGATGCTAATTAGTATTACCAAGCTTGCTTATTGAAAGGCACCTGTGAGTGACTGCATACTCTACCAAAGACCATAGCCTCCAGGGGACCTTCTTGATACAACCACTTCTCTGAGTTAACATTCCCTCTCCTTCACATTTGGACAATTTCCAGCTGCACTTAAACTTTCTGGATTCCCTAAGTTCTTCCCACATTTTAAAATTAGTCTCTTTATTAAACTTTCATCAAAATCCAGTATGAATGCACAATCTC
The DNA here is from genome assembly GCF_019320065.1 of Cervus canadensis. Classification (NCBI taxonomy): domain Eukaryota; kingdom Metazoa; phylum Chordata; class Mammalia; order Artiodactyla; family Cervidae; genus Cervus; species Cervus canadensis. The sequence continues at coordinate 27,692,096 of NC_057394.1, forward strand.
TTTCCTGCTGAGCCCTTACAGATATGTTCCAATTATTTTTTTCACACTCAGCCATCAGAAGAGAAATCCTTCCCCTGGCTGTGAGCTCTAAGATGCAAAAGTAGTACTAATGCAAGTTACTTGTCTTTAAAAAAATAAGAACATATTTAAAATTATTTAAAATATTTTAAGCTAGCTACATTCCAACATTAGTTTTAAGAACATATTTCCAAGTTGATGTAATTATATCACTTAGTCATTATATTTCAGCCATACCTTAACTATTTGTGTTCCCTAGTATCCTTTTTACTATGTTATTTCATTTCATACTGTATATTTGCCCAATATTTAATGATATAGATTTCCTAGCACTGGGATCAAATTTCTGTAGTGGTGATTTATTTGTTTTATTAGAAAAAAATTTTTATGACTATATAACCTAAGATTTAAAAGTATGCCCAAATTAGTAGCATTATAGGACTCAGAATTCTAAACCTGCATTTATTATTACTATTGTTCAGTCCCTTTCTACTAAAAATATGAACTGAATTGTTTAAAATGTTTTATTTGGCAATGCAGGCTTCATGGAAATCCAATCCAAGATTCTTTCATGATATTTAGGAATAAAATTGGACATTCCACTAATACAACAACATTGATAGGATTGAGTATTTTTTTTTTCCAGTTGTACATTATTTCAGCTTTGGGAGATGTCCAGGTTTTTCATTTTATTCAAATAGAATGTTATAGTAATCATATGAGAAAAAATGACAAATTAAACTTACACAAAATTTCTCATCTTATATATATATATTTAATTCTAGCATATTGTGAGAATGAGTCTTAGACTTACTTTTCCTAGGAAACACGAAATAGATAAGAACATTGGGGAAGAAAAAACCCCAGATTCAATACAAAATGGTAATTTTCAAATGACATTTAAAATAGCTCATACAGAAATTATGATTTCTAATATGTAATATAATATATAGCACTATTTTAGTTATATGAAAAAAAATTCACATATAAAGCTTTACTAAATATACTCAAACAACTGATATAAAACAAAAGGCATAGTAGCATGTGTTTATTACAGACAGTAACATGTAAAAGGAAGAGGGATTTGATAGTACAATTTTGTGTGGCTAAAAATATGGAAGGCCAGATGGGGTACATCCCAGGGATTACAAGGAAATTGGCTGTAGAAATATTATACCTGAAGCATTAATGATATTTGACCAAGTCTACAAAGTAAGTGATGTGCCTGATATCTGTTAACACAATGATGTGATTCTGGTTGTAGGAAGAAAAATGAGAACATGGTCAGCAATTATAAGATTGTCAATCATGAATGGTATCCCAGATGAATGTTAAAATCAAAAGAAATGATCTATGATCTCTAATGCTGATGGTTCAGCAGTGCCTAACCAGATGAAGGGAATATAGTGTTTGACAACTGTTTTGAATCTTTAGCATTCGGTTGGTTACACATACATGTTATCTCTCAGTACAGAAAGATAAACAAGGTTAATTGGTCTTCATGAGGTAATATACTAGAGATTAATTTTATAGATAAACAGCTTTGGGAAGAGTGTTAAGTTTCTTATATTTTCAAGAGTAATTATAGGAGTTATAACTGTTTCTGAAGTCAAATGCCAAAAGTAGTAATGTTTTCAGATGATTCGCTATTACAGATACTCCAGGCATCTAACATCTAACTGTGAACTATTGAACTCTGGTCTATCTCAACTAAACACTATTTTTCAGTTAGACACAAATAATTAAAAATAAAACTTTTATATTCAAGGTAATAACATATTTCAAAATAGTATTCCTTTAATGTTTATATAACAGTCTTTGTAAGAGCTTTAAACTTCCATAAACAAAACATAATATCCACTTTTTTTATGGACTCTTCTGTCAAGAAACATATATTCAAACATTGCTTCACAGGGCATTTTTCCTTCAGGCACTATCTCTCCACAATTTTTCATTGATTTGGAGTATGTACTACAAAGACCTGGAGCAGAAAAGCAAACACACTCTTACATGAGTGGGTTGGTAGTGTTACACAAATTGCTTGGACGATATCCATCAGCAAGCATATTTCAGGGGAAGAAATCTTCATGTTCACAGCTCTAAATCTTTAGATAATATAAATTGCAAGGGCAAAAAAAAAATGAAAAGGATAGGCAATAGAGATTTCAAGGAGATTTTATTAAACGGACACTTTAGAGATAAGGCAGCTGGGGAAAAAATGGAAGAAAATGTTAAATTACTATTAGTGAGAATTTCCAAAAGGTATGTGTATGTCATATGTCCACAGTTGTTTTAGAAACACTATGAGGTATTTCAGTACCTACCTTTAGTTATCCTAAAACTTCTTTCAGATAATAATAATAATAACAGTAACAGATGAAGGAAGTCTAGTGAAGTCAGTTCCTCAGACTTTGGGTTACTCATTATATGACTCTTCATCCTGTTCATAACACCAATTGTCTTGCTGTTCACACTGTCCACACTGTTCGCTGACCCCAGGGTAGGCAAGGCATGAGCTGAGGCTGGAAGGAGACTCGAGGAGCCACGGGAACCACAAACAAGTTTATTCTCTCCTGGCTGGCACAGCAGCCATAACATAGCCTCTCTTCTGTCGGATGCAGCAGCCACAACATGACCATAACAGAGCCGTAACATAGCCATGACATAACCTCATGTCACATAACCATGATGCCACACTAATATAGCCCCAGTGCCATCGCAGCCAGGGCTTTCCTGGTGAAGCTGTTACAGGCATACTGCACAAAGCCGCTCCTGACCCATCGAGTACCTCATGACAAGGTGAGTAGCTTGTGACCAAGTACGTACCTCCTTACACACATGTGCAGTGCACTAAGTGATCTCAGCTATTAAATAAATATTATTTACAAAACGTGAGGTGACAGCAAGAGGCTGTGGGACAGGAGAACCTGACCATGCCATCTGGGCTAATTTGCTCTCCCCCACATTCATTATATCTCATTAACATAACGCTTTTATATAAGCTCCATTTAGCAACACAGAAGCTTAATCTGGAATCAAACCTCAAATATATTGCAAATAAACTGCTATACGACATCCATCTACATGCATAACATATAGTATACATTTGGTTTACTTGTACATTATTTTCCAAGATAAAATCTATCAAATGATAGTTTGGGGGTAAAAATCCCAAACTTATACAAGACTCTATTAAGATAGATTTCCAACTCAAAATGAAATATTATATTTAGATAAAATATAAATATATACATCAATCAATAAATGTAATGAAGAAAGACATAAAGCAAAAAAACTAAAACATTATGTGAAGTGACAAATTATATTAACTTTTTATACAGTCTTATTTTCATACACAATTTATTATTCTATTCTTAATTGCTTTGGCTTTTGTAAAATCAGCTATAGCAGGCCATATATGAAGTTGAAAGTATGACATCATTTTTTATGACATTGTATACATTATATGATAAAAATCTAATAAATTAACTATAAACCACTTTCACTATAAGAATAAGATACTAGTTGCATATAGAATTATCACAGAGCTTTCCTGGTGGCTCAGTGGTAAAGAATCCAGTGCCAATGCAGGAGATCTGGGTTGGATCCCTAAGTCAGGAAGATCCTCTGGAGAAGGAAATGATAACCCATTTCAGTATTCTTCCTGGTAAATCCCTTGGACAGAGGAGGCTAATGGGCTATAGTCCATGGGGTTACAAAGAGTATGACATGACCTAGTGACTAAACAACAAACAGAATTATCACAACATTTAATAAATTTGGGAGGTTATAGAATTTCAGTCTAAACACATTTTTTTTCTCATAAGAAACCTATAAAATTCTGGTTTAAAACATCATCTGATTATAGACTCACAAATTTCCACTGAAGTACCAATATAGAAAATGAAACCTAGCAGTTGGTTTAGAACCTAATGCTGGCATCTAGGTCAAAGAACTCCTACTACACAGCCAATTAAGTCATATTTAGAATAATGTTCAGTGTCCTCACACCCTCTCAATCAGAGGCAAATGTCTGTAAATAAAAAGGGAAGGAACTTTGAATTTCCTTAAGTGTCTATTTCTAGGAACAGAGATGCATAGTATTTGTCAGATATAAAACTATCCACAAAATAGCAGGGATCTATGAAGTAGTCAGGAATCTCTCTATTCTTCCTTCATGTCATTTTTTTCTTAATTATATCCATAAATTGGCTGCATGGAAATTAGCCAAGTAGATGAAAGAACGGCAAGTAGATGAATGAATGTCTAACAGACAAAATGCTAGAAGTGTGGCTGCTCGGTTTTTTCAAGAGATTATTTTTCTTGTATACAAATCTGTCAAAATTTCAGAGAGCCAAATAGTATGAAGCAGAGATGATGCAATTTCAGTCTATTAGTAGTTATCCTAAAGATGGAGGCTAAGACATTGGACAAGGTACTGTGCTAAAGTGAAAATTTAAGAAACACTATTGGTGTGTGATATTTTAACATACATTTTCATGTCTTAATAAAATGATGTAAGAATAAACACTAAGACAAAAAATTGAAAAACATTGAATTGAGAGTTACATTCTTGTACCACTGAAATCAAGTATACAATTCCTTCCTTAAGCTATTAGTTTCTGTTAAGTCTGGATCTGAAAATTCCCTTTGAAAAATTACCTATGTGACATTAGTCTCTTATTCATTATTCTTGATCTCAAGAATTCAACTCTTTTCCTGATTCATTTTGGCCATATATGTGTGGAAGTCTAAACTATGCTTACATGCATCACACAACAGTCCTGCAGATCTGCCTGTCATCTTAGCCAGTGAATGGGCACTTCATGCCTGCAACTCCTCTGTGTATTTCACAAGGATCACAGGATTGGCAATTTATAAGCTGCTTTATCTCTCCCAAAAACTTTTCATAGCATTCATAGGCATACATTAACTCTCCAAGGAACCTGTCCCCTGTCTTGTTCTAACTGTTGCTTCTTGACCTGCATAAAGATTTTTCAGGAGGCAGGTAAGGCGGTCTGGTACTGCCATCTCTTGAAGAATTTTCCAGTTTGTCGTGATCCACACAGTCAAAGGCTTTGGCATAGTCAATGAAGCAGAAGTTTCTCTGGAACTCTCTTGCTTTTTACATGATCCAACAGATACTGGCAACTTGAGCTCAGGCTCCTCTGCCTTTTCTAAATCCAGCTTGAACATCTGGAAGTTCTTGGTTTACATACTATTGAAGCTAGGCTTGGGGTATTTTGAGCATTACTTTGCTAGCATGTGAGATGAGTGCAGTTGTGTGGTGGTTTGAGCATTCCTTGGCATTGCCTTTCTTTGGGATAGGAATGAAAACTGACCTTTTCCAGTCCTGTGGCCACTGCTGAGTTTTCCAAATATGATGAGACATTAAGTGCAGCATTTTAACAGCACATCTTTTAGGATTTGAAATAGCTCTACGGGAATTGTTTTGTTCAATAACCCCCAAAAGCAGAGTATTTCCTTAAAGATGAGTTTAACCTTTATATTTCAGCAGCCAGAAATATAAAGGTTATGTTTACATATTTGCAACCAGAAATTTGGCTACTAGATTTATAATAATAAATGTATTTGTCCACTTATCAAAGTACTAATATTTCAGAAATATGAGTCAAATTTCTTATATTTCTTACACTCAGGCAGAATGTTCAGTTTAGGTCTTCCTTTAAAAAAAGTTTTCTAATCTCAGCTGCTACATAAACATTACTTACAAAACGTGAGGCAACAGCAAGAGGCTATGGGATGAGAGAACCTGACAGCCCATTTTGGCTAATTTGCTCTCCCCCCAAATTCATTCTACCTCATTAACAGAACACTTTCATCTAAGCTCCATTTAGCAACACAGAAGCTTAATCTGGAATTAAAAACTCAAATAAACATAAGTAAACTGCCATTTGACATGAAAAATTTATACCTACTTAACAGATATCATAGAAATGCCTAGGCATAAGCAAATATTACATGAAAAATTCCTAAAGAAACAGGATTTTCTAGGTTTGATGAAGTGAGGAAAACACCAAAGTGTCTGAGAAGCAAGAAATAAGGATATTATGGTATATATATATATATATATATATATACACACATACACATATATATTTTGGAGAGAAAGTTATACTATGCTTTTCATTTTATTATGCAATCTTTGGATTTAATTCAGGTAGAAAGAAAATTTATCCACATTTTAATAAAGGATATGATTCTAATTACATTTTAGAAAACATCACTCCATATTCCATGGAGAAGGAATGAAAGCAGGGGTGTGCTATCAAAACAACTGCATTGTTATGCACAAACACAGTAGGATATTAGGCCAGGATAATGGCAGGGAATATAGAGAACACATTTGAAGATAAGACTTACATGCCTTATGGAAGGTCTGTATGTTTTTATTAAAAAAAATAATAAAAGGAATCAAGTACGGGGCTTGGAGAAAGTACTGACCTGCCTCTTGAGAAACCTGTATGCAGGTCAGGACAACAGTTAGAACTGGACATGGAACAACAGACTGGTTCCAAATAGGAAAAGGAGTACATCAAGGCTGTATATTGTCACCCTGCTTATTTAACTTATATGCAGAGTACATCATGAGAAATGCTGGGCTGGAGGAAGCACAAGCTGGAATCAAGATTGCCAGGAGAAATATCAATAACCTCAGACATGCAGATGACACCACCCTTATGGCAGAGAGTGAAGAACTAAAGAGCTTCTTGATGAAAGTGAAAGAGGAGAGTGAAAAAGTTGGCCTAAAGCTCAACATTCAGAAAACCACGATCATGGTCCTCATCTTGTCCCATCACTTCATGGGAAATAGATGGGGAAACAGTGGCTGACTTTATTTTTCTGGACTCCAAAATCACTGCAGATGGTGACTTCAGCCATGAAATTAAAAGATGCTTACTCTTGGAAGGAACGTTTTGACCAACCTAGACAGCATATTAAAAAGCAGAGACATTACTTTGTCAACAAAGGTCTGTCTGGTCAAGGCTATGGTTTTTCCAGTGGTCATGTATGGATGTGAGAGTTGGACTATAAAGAAAGCTGAGCGCAGAAGAACTGATGCTTTTGAACTGTGGTGTTGGAAAAGACTCTTGAGAGTCCCTTGGACTGCAAAGAGATCCAACCAGCTCATCCTAAAGGAGATCAGTCCTGGGTGTTCATTGGAAGGACTGATGTTGAAGCTGAAACTCCAATACTTTGGCCACCTGATGCGAAGAGCTGACTCATTTGAAAAGACCCTATGCTAGGAAAGATTGAGGGCAGGAGCAGAAGGGGACAACAGAAGATGAGATGGTTGGATGGCATCACCGACTCAATGGACATGGGTTTGGGTAAACTGCGGGAGTTGATGATGGATAGGGAGGCCTGGCATGCTGCGGTTCATGGGGTCGCAAAGAGTCAGACACGACTGAGCAACTGAACTGAACTGAAAGTACTGAGCTAGATATATAAATTAGGAAATTGGAAACATAGTGGTGTTTATTGTCATGGAAATAGTTCAGACTATCTAGATAGAAAGTGCTAATAAATCTTTAATAAAAACCTGATTTATTTTTAGTTTATGAATTTCCAAATCTAATGAAAAGCCAATAAACACATGCTAGCATATAAACAATATTTTGGTGTGCATTTTATCCACTAGTTTAAATGTACAGACTGAATTTTTTCCAATGTTATATCGACACAAACCTAATTATACTAAGTGCTTCTTTTCTGGGAACCTAAAACAATTTGGTAGCTTTAGAATAAAGCATTAACTGTTAAGATACTCTTGACTTCTCCCTCTCCCATTGTACTTTGGGCCATCTGACTTATCAACAGAATGTATAGTTTATCTTGAAAATGTTTTCATATGTGGAGTAATTCTCACGACTTCCATAACTATTGTTTTGGGCAAAGCTGCAGTGAATTTTCACCTGCATTATTATAATAGTCATCTAAGAGGTCTTCTCCTGCTTTCACTCTTGCTATTTTTCAATCTATTTAAAAGAAAGAAACCTAATTGATCCTACTATGTAAATTTGCTTATAATTTTTCACTGAGATTAAAATGAGCTAATATGCTTCTGCTTTTGTAAACTTTTTAAAATTTTAGAATCTTTCTCCAAATTCAGTCAATGAATAAAACTGGAACATTCTCTTTGTTTCTAATTTCAGAACCTGAGCAAGTAACAACCACTGTAACTAAAAGTGGTTTTTAAGCCAAGTTCAAAATAAAAGTCAACATTGACACTGCTTAAAAATCTTGTTTGTCATGCCCTATTTTCAAAATACAAAATCGATACCTCAGGGGTGACAAACAGGAGACTTTTTAAACAAAAAGAAAAAAAAAATGTTTCCATGTGAAGCTGGTATGTAGCCAGAGTTAAGAACCATGAAAACAGAACATCAAAATATAATTCAGCCAAAAAATAAACCTATAGAAAAAATGGTATATTCATTTTAAAGTGTAGAAGTTAAATAGGAAACAAAAGAAAATATTTTTCCATATGATAGATGTATAACCTTACAAAAATCATTTCACTAGTTTCTGAAAAAGCAAACAAATTTCTAACTAAAAATTAAGCAGACAGAAAGATAGGAAATCAGCAACTTGTAAACAAATTACTTAGAAACAGAAACAATACTCCAAGGAATTATTTTTAAACATGACTAACACATACTTTGTATAAATTCACCAAAAATGTTTACACAATAAAATGTGCAATGTCATTGCAAGTGTTGTGAATTCTGATAACCTTTTTTCTAAACAGTTCAAGTTACCATTGAACAACAAAAATAACTGCATGAAAAATGTGATCACTGCAGTAAAAAGTATTCATTTTCTCAACACAACTTAATTAGGTGCTTATATTTCATAGGCTCAGGAAATATGAAATATGTATAAAACATTAACCCTATGCTCAAAAATTAAATACCAGAGGGGAGAAAACAGGCCCATAGAAAATTAACATTAAATAATATGTAATAAAGGATAGAAAGAATGTTTGAATCTGATGTGATATGAGTGCAAAGCAGTTAGTGGAGTCAGTATGGCAAAGAGGTTAAATGAGTAACACTTGGGATTTCACACATCTGAATTTTTATCTCATTTCCATTTTGGTAAGTCAGTTGCACACAAGTAAATGAGCTCCCCTTAACGCTGCTGTTTTTGGCTAGTCACATGTACTAACCATGTGACGTTACACTTTCCAGATCATTTGATCCTTGGTGTCACTAAGCAATGGCCAATGAGACACAAGAACCAGTAACATAAGCGTTTTTTGATGCACAGCCTGAAACAGGAACGCGTGAGCACTATGCCTTTCCCTCTTCACAATGGCAAGGAAGAGAAATAGCCCGTTGGTCTCAGAGATCGTGGCTTCCCTTGCAGTTCAGCTGGTAAAGAATCCACCTGCAATGTGGGAGACATGGGTTTGATCCCTGGATTGGGAAGATCCCTTGGAGAAGGGAAAGGCTACCCACTCCAGTATTCTGGCCTGGAGAATTCCTTGGACTGTATAGTCCATGGGGTCACAGAGCTGGACGGGACTGACGACTTTCACTCAGACATGGAATCCATATGTAATGACAGCAGATAAGCTCTACCTGGGCTTCCCTGGTATCTCAGTCAGTAAACAATTGGTCTGCAATGCTGGAGACCTAGGTTAGATCCCTGGGCTGGGAAGATCCCCTGGAGGAGGGCATGGCAACCCCTCCAGAATTCTTGCCTGGAGAATTCTCATGGACAGAGGAGCCTGGCGGCTGCAGTTCATAGAAATCACAAAGAGTTGGACACGGCTGAGCAACTAAGCAACTGGCAACCAATTACTCTTGAATTATTCAGTGAGGAAAAGCTACATATTTACCTTTCTTCAGCTACTGCATTTCTGGCTGTCTTGTGTAGAATAACAGATCTTTAAGTCATCTACTTATAAGTTGTGTGAAACTACTCAAATTATGTATATATTTAATTACCTTAGATTAATCATTGTAAACTTGTCATCACAATATTATAGGATTTATAAGATGAAATGCAACAATATATGTAAACTACATAGTGACCCGTAATATTAAATATGGAAAATGTAAAGGAAAATCTGTTTTTTTATGCCCAATTTTTAGTCATTGTAATTTTCAGAGGTAATCTTCTCAGTTTATAATAGAAAAAACCTCAAATACATAATTTTTTAAAAAATATGTGCTTTTAGAGCCACTGAATTAAGGCCTAGGTACTGTTTCTATTTCCTCAGATTATATTTTGATCAGTATATATTCAAAATCTATACATTACTTCAAACAAATCAAATTGCACAAAATCAATCTCTGTATTAAGCCCAAATATTTGGATATAGACTTCAATTTTTATTTTGTTTTTAATTCATTAACACTTAAGGGATACAGTAAATTTTGTAGTATTTCAGTTCTTAATTTATCTTGTACAGACTGTCTATAATGTCACAGAAAGTAAACATCTTTAAAATCTAAGTTAATGTTTATTTCTCCCTTTTATTTGAAACCTGAATTGAAAATTTAAATTCTCAAGTGAAAGTATTTTAAAGTTGAAAGCAACTACAAAGTTCATCTCTACCACATTTTAACTGGACAAATATATTCTCTAGAAAGACTATATCATCTTATTATATAGAAATACCAGTATGTACTCTTTGGTGTCCAGCTCTCTAACTTAATATCCCTCTTTAATGTATTATTATTATTATGAGGGGTATGTTGTATATGCCACCAAGAACTGATTCATCCTTCTAAGTTAATGGTAATTCAGTTTTTAAATTCTAAATATGTTTTCCTTCATTTACTGTAGAAATGTATAGAGATGATCACATCACTAGGCCAGACTCCATTTATAGGGAGATGCAACAAATTGTATAATTTTTCTTTAGTCCACTAAAAACACATTTGTATTTACTCAACTCTTTATTAAAATGGTGAAAGTATGAGTGAGGCTAATATGGAGTACTCAGCCCATTGGGGTGGGAGGGAGGGTGTGAGACGGAGTAGTGATGATAATACAGAAGCCACTAAATACTGTGATATCTGAAGGTATATCTAAGAATGCAGTTCCTCAAAGAGGAACTTTGCCTAATTTGAAATACTCCTTAACTAAATACAAGTTAAAGTCCAGGAATACTGGACAAACCACTTGTTTTATTGTGTAAATAGGGACTGAAATACTGGCAGTTGAACAAAAATATTTTAATGCACATTTGCAAAGAAAAAAGACACCTCCTATTATCCACCTTTCAGAGTCAACTAATTCTAAATATGAATCTTTATTTTTAACAGTTATTATCAACCATCTCAATCCAAACTGACTTGAATAGCTTTTCAGTAGAGAAAAACATACAAACAGGTCATTTAGTTTAAAATAGTCATCCAGACATTATATTGCATACCTAAAATATAAATAGATTCAAAATGCATAATTTTATTAGCATACAACTCAATGTCAATTTTTCACTAAACTTGCAAAACAATTTTAGGAAACTTATCATCCAGAAAAAGTTTAAATGTTTTAAGAAGCTAGATTTATCCACAAAGGGATAGTTTGAAGTTAGGTACAATAATTTTTCCAGTAATATTCACCACCAGTGAAGATAAGTAATCTGAGAAACAAACCTTCTCATAACCCATCTAAAAAAATTATGTGTGATTGGTATGATAAAAACTTCAGGGTATTTTTATCATTTTGCACTTAAATGTGGCCACAGAGTAGGCTGTACTTATGTTGGTTTTGGTTTTAAGGTAGCTATTATATCCTTTTCCCAAGAACTTTAGACTGCAAAACATAGCTTGCTTGGAAAATATAAACAACCAAGTTTAGTTCATACAAAAGCTTGCTAGTCATAGTAATACAGAAGCACAGAGAAAATAAACAAGTCAGTTGGTATACAAAGTTTAGAGTCTTCGTCCTTCTCTTCTGCCTCTTTATAAGGTAGGAATTCATAATGCCAAAGTGACTCTAACGGTCATCCAAAGATCAGTTTCGTTCAAGGCTTTGGTATGTCAGTGAAACTGGAGTAAAATATTCATGGTGTTGTATCATCTGAACTATTTCCACAATTTGTTACAGCTTTAAAAAAACCCTTTCCAACCCCCATAACCATCATCTACATGTAGTAATCTAGGGAAACTAAATTTATTAGCTGACAGGTCATAATTGCAAACATTATAAATACTATGCAAAAAATATTCTCCAATTATTATATATATTCTCTAGTACTCATATACATAATATGTATAATCTCCACTTGTTTTTCTCTATTATGCATTGTGATGTCTCCTCTTACAGATGTTAGTTTGCGATAGGTGTTAACATACTGTACAGTATACAAAGTTGAGGAATAATTCATATACCATTTGGGAAAAATAAATTTATATACCATCATGATTTTCCAACCTAGTAAATATTGGGCAAAAAATGTTGATGTAATGTTAGTGTTATTTAAGAAAATAATTTCTGAAGTCAGACTTCCTGCTGTCAAATCCCAAATTTTATCTTAGTCAAATTATGTAAGCTGTGTTTTCAATTTCTATATTTTTCACTTTATTTTCTTCTTTAAATTCATTAATAGCACCAAGAAATAAAAATTTCTTAAATCTTTCAGTTCTGATTTCTGACATCTTCAGAGAAAATTGTTTGGATCCATATTACTTTCATTTAGAAAGCATATAGAAAAAATAAAAGTAATTTACTTCTAAATTTAAGTTCTCAGCAGTATATTGTTGGCCAATTTATTCCAGGAATCTTGAAATAACTAAATAATTTTGAATAAAATTGGGTCTACTTTTAATAAAATTAAGATTAAACTCAATTTATGATTTGTTCTATCATTGTTCTACCTATCTATTTGTTCTATCCATCAAGGCAAAATATGAACTGAAGAAAATTCAAAGGTGAAGAGTCGCAAAGAAATGTGTGTATGAGCTTGCAGCATAAAGTCTTCAGTTCATAAGCAAGGTTTTCAGTACAATGACCATAGGTCAGGGAATTACAGCACTCAAATATGCATACACTATGTTCCCATGAGATCTGTGGCAACAGAAAGCCTTAAGGGAATGAACAAGACCCAACCAATTATCAACAGATAGGTACGTATTCTAAATAAATAAAGTGTAATGCATAGTCAGACAGGATTTTTAAAGAAATAAAAAATGGCATGGCTCAAATAATTTGTAAAATAGAAACAAAAATATTCATGAGGATTATTAGGCACTAGGTTAAATGCAGGCTTCCCTGGTGGCGCAGTGGTAAAGAATCCACATGCCTATGCAGGAGACCCCGGTTCCATCACTAGGCTGGGAAAATCCCGTGGAAAAGGAAATGGCAACCCTCTCCAGTATTCTTACCTGGAAAATTCCATGGACAGAGGAGCCTAGTGGCTATAGTCTGTCGGATCCCAAAGAGTCAGACACAATTGAGTGACTGAGCACACATATACACACATGTTAAATATAATGTAATGCAATGCTTAATGATGTGTGTTACAATTCACATGGGCTATGAGGAAATGGAAAAAAGATACATATTTCTTTCTGAATTGGTCATAGAAGGCTTATCATGTAATGTGACATTGAATTTGATACAGAATAGATACACAAGATATTAAAAGAGGGAACAACAAATTCAAAAGTATTTCATATTTGGTATTGGCCAACAATGCTTGCTATGAAGTAAGAAATATGTGAGTATGCATCATTTGTTGTTATCACTTATGCTATATTATGTTATGTGAGAGAGAGAGATGAGAACCCATTATACAGAACAGAAACCTATAAAATGTATTTCAGTAGCAGTTATACATTTTTAAACTGTCTCTTTCAGTGAACTAAATAAAGCACAAACACTTTTCATAGATTGCATTTAAATCCCATATCAATTCTGAGTAAGATTTCCTATTTAATAAGCAAATTTGAAATGTTGATGATGGTAGGTTAAATAAAACTTTTTTTTAACCTTTACTAAATTACATGAAAGAAAGTTAACCGATGAATAAAATAAGGGTTGGCAGAAAGTGAAGAGGAACTAAAAAGCCTCTTGATGAAAGTGAAAGAGGAGAGTGAAAAAGTTGGCTTAAAGCTCAACATTCAGAAAACTAAGATCATGGCATCTGGTCCCATCACTTCATGGCAAATAGATGGGCAAATAGTGGAAATAGTGTCAAACTTGGAGCCCCCAAATTTTTGGGGGGCTCCAAAATCACTGCAGATAGTGATTGCAGCCATGAAATTAAAAGACGCTTACTCATTGCAAGCAAAGTTATGACCAACTTAGATAGCATATTAAAAAGCAGAGATATTACTTTGCCAACAAAGGTCCATCTAGTGAAGGCTATGGTTTTTCCAGTGGTCATGTATGGATGTGAGAGTTGGACTGTGAAGAAAGCTGAGTGCCGAAAAATTGATGTTTTTGAACTGTGGTGTTGGAGAAGAATCTTGAGAGTCCCTTGGACTGCAAGGAGATCCAACCAGTCCATCCTAAAGGAGATCAGCCCTGGGTGTTCTTTGGAAGGACTGATGCTGAACCTGAAACTGCAATACTTTGGCCACCTCATGCAAAGAGTTGACTCATTGGAAAGACCCTGATGCTGGGAGGGATTGGGGGCAGGAGGAGAAGGGGACGACAGAGGATGAGATGGCTGGATCGCATCACCGACTCCATGGACCTAAGTTTGGGTAAACTCCGGGAGTTTTTGATGGACAGGGAGGCCTGGAGTGCTGTGATTCATGGGGTCGCAAAGAGTCGGACACGACTGAGCGACTGAACTGAACTGAACTGAACTGAGAAAGACCTGCTGCTGCTGCTAAGTCGCTTTAGTCGTGTCCGACCGTGTGCGACCCCATAGACGGCAACCCACCAGGATCCCCCGTCCCTGGGATTCTCCAGGCAAGAAAGCGAGTGGGTTGCCGTTGCCTTCTCCAATGCATGAAAGTGAAAAGTCAAAGTGAAGTCGCTCAGTCGTGTCCGACTCTTAGAGACCCCATGGACTGCAGCCCACCAGGTTCCTCCATCCATGGGATTTTCCAGGCAAGAGTACCAGAGTGGGTGGCCATTGCCTTCTCCGACTAGATAGACCATCCATGATTTTATCTAAATGAAAGGACCTTTGGCTTGTTACTGGTCTCCCACACCACCTCCCCATTGCCATTTCATTTACTATTTGAGTACTTCACATTGAACATTTACATGTTTTTTAATAAATCTTTTACTTTAGAAGAAATGTAGAAATTTTGGTGTAAATTTAAAGATAACGTTGATCAATTGTTGCGAATTCTGATAGATTTCTGTAATAGAAAAATATGTAGAATATACACATGAATATATTAATACACATAAATATATTTCTTCTATATATTAACAAAAGAATAAGGAAAGATACCAGCAGTAGAAAAATATATTATAACATGAAGGTATATAAAAACCAAGAGTTAGATAGCACCCAAGTTTCAAATAGAGAGCTTGAGTGTGTTTTAAATAAAATCTCAGTGAAAAGCATAAACAGTCCCACTGTTGAACTCCAGGACTCTGAAAGCAGAATATATTCTAAAATCTATACTGTTTGACAGGTTCCTCTACGTATATCTTAATTTAGGAGTAATTCTTGATTCATTTAATTTATGTACTTTCTGACAGTTCTCTTATCTGTAATCTTACATGACTTGTACTGGCAGAAGAGTCACTCAGATTATTTTACAAAACATATTGTTAAGTTTATGGAAATAAAAATAAAATCCAAAGAAAATACCGTTTAAAAAATTGATTACCTGAACTGTTGTGGAAAAAAAAATACATATTTGTGGATGGCAATGCAGAAAGAAACCTGTAGTTGCAGTTTTAAAATAGCCATTCTTTAAACTACTAAAATAACACTTGCTTTTTATATGATCTTCATGCACTGTCTGAGATAAAACCAGGTTTATAGTCCACATTTCTCTCATTGTCACAATTCAAGGAGTTTCTTTTTTCCAAGTCTTTTTTATATATTTTATACACACACACACACACACACACACATAAAATCTCACATCCTTTTTTGATAATTGTATTGGAATAATTCCAGGTGGTACTAGTAGTAAAGAATTGGCCTGCCAGTGCAGGAGACATACAACATGTAGGTTTGATATCTGGGTTGGGAAGATCTCTTGGAGGAGGGCATGGCAACCCATTCCAGCATTCTTGCCTGGAGAAACCCATGGAGAGTGAAGCCTGGTGGGCTACGGTCCACAGCATCACCAAGAGTCAGACGCAACTGAAGTGATGTAGCACACATGCAATGTGACAGTATGGGAACAGTATTTGATTTTGTGCACATTACGCTTTTTTATATTTTTTGTATGACCTAAACTTTCTATAAAAATGTTTGAAAATAGACCAGTAGGACTTATGCTTTCAGCCCCAACAGGAAAATGTTTGGAAGTAATCATTCCCATTCTTAAAACAAGAAAAAAACTGAAAATGGGTGAGTTTTCTTGGTTGCATCAGAAAACTGAGGTGGTTGGACAAATTCCCACCATGAATTATGGAGAGACAGGTCTGCTACTGAGAACAGAAACAGCTGGGGATATAAACTGGTATTTTAAAGGGTAATGTTATTGAATTGCTGGATGCTGATTGTGGACTAATCTGAGAGTGATAAACTATACCAGGCCTTAGTCTTAGGGGGAGCTCAACATTTTGGGGGATTTTACTTCCAGGAACCCCACTATTTTCTTAGGATGAAGATACAAGGAAGAAAAAATTCAAGTGAAATCACAGCTTGAAGAGACAAAGCCAGCATCAGAACCAGAGTCTGATATGACCCAGATGTTGGAATCATTAGAAAGAGAATTGAAAATAATATGTTGAGCCCAAATATAAAAAGTGGACATGCAAGAACAAATAGGCAGTGTAAGCACAAAGATGAAAACCCAAAGAAAGAATCAAGATGAAAGACTGAACCTCAAAAACACAAAGAGAAATTAAGAAGGCTTTTTATGGGCTTGTTAGCAGAGTGGACATAAAAGGAAATCATAAAAAATGCTACATTAAAACAAGAGAAGGCTGAAAGAAAATTTTTAAAAAAGAAACAAAAAAATAAATGCAATGAATGTAAAACAGTTCATGATAGACATGAACTCACAACTATAAAAATAAATATTTAAATGTGAATCATCCAAATGTATCAGTTAAAAAACAAAGATTTTCAAAGTGGATAAAAAATAAGAACAAACTCTATGTTGTCTATAAGGAACCCACTTTATAAATAAAGATACAGATTAAAATTAAGGGACACAAAGAGCTGTATCATGAAATGAGGCATTTTGTCATTTGTTGTTGTTTAGTCGCTCAGTTGAGTCTGACTCCTTTGTAACCCCATGCATTGTCGACACATGGATTGTATTCAGGATCCTCCATTCATGGGATTTGCCAAGCAAGAATACTGGAGTGGATTGCCATTTCCTTCTCTAGGGGGATCTTCTTGACCTAGGGATCAAACCTGAGCCTCATGCTTGCCAGGTGGATTCTTTACCACTAAGCCACCTGGGAAGCCCTGAAATAGTGCATTACATAGTGATAAAGGATTCAACCCTCCAAGAAGACCTAACAAGTGCATATAAACAATAGTGCACCAAAATGAATGAAGAAAAAATCGGTTAAAGTTGCAAGGAGAAATAGACAAATTCACTATTATATGTGAAGGATATACTGTATTTAGATACTTAGTTAAACATTAGTTCATATTGATACCTCTGTTCGTTATCACATGGATCATTCTAGACTTCTCTTCCTGCCTGTCTGTAATCTATTTCAACAAAGATAAACTTGGTTCCCATCATTGCTTAAATGTTGAATTCCAATACACATTCCAATACACGTGGAAAATATTATCAGAATTGTTGACTCCTTACCCTGTAGGAAATAACTTTACCAAATAAAGCACAGTGCTTTTCTACAGTTTCTTTTGCATTTAATCCCATAAACGCACTCATTTCAAAATTCACTCATATATTTTCCCACACACTTTTCAATGAGGTTATTTGCTACATTTATAATATGCCTTTATTATTTTGTCTCATTGTACATTGCATTCTGGGATTTTTTTTAATTTATATGCATTGAAGTCATTCTGTGTGCTGTAAATTTCTATGAGTTTTGTACAATGAAGAGTATTAGGTATGCACCATTACAGTATCACACAAAATAGTTCCACTGTCTTTAAAACAAGCCTATGCATCACATTATCAACTTTACCTTACACACTCCTAACTCCTGGAAACCTCTGATCTTTTTTGTTGCTGTTATTAAAATAACTTTTTTTCTTAATTGATCTTTTAAATTATTCTTTTAATTTTAATTTTTAATTAGAGGTAATTACTTTACAATATTGTGATAGTTTCTGCCACACATCAACATGAACTGGCCATAGGTATACATATATATATGTTTCCTCTCTCTTACACCTCCCTCCCGTCTCCCTCCCCATTCCACCTGTCTTGGTTGTCACAAAATACCAGCTTTGGGTTCCCTACATTGTATAGCAAATTCCCACAGGCCATCCATGTTACGTATGGCAGTGTATATGTTTCAACATTACTCTCCCAAATATTCCACCATCTCCTTCCCTACTGTGTCCAAAAGTCTGTTCTTTGTGTCTTCTTTGTTGCCCTCAAGCAATATCATCAGTACATCTTTCTAGATCCCATACATATGCATTAATATATAATATTTGTCTCTCTCTGACTTACTTCACTCTGTATAATAGGCTCTATATTCATTCACCTCATTAGAACTGACTCAAATGCATTTCTTTTTATAGGTAAGTAATATTCTATTGCGTATATGTACCACAACTTCTTTACTGATTCATCTGTTGATAGGTATCTAGGTAGCTTTATTTATGTAACATTTATTTATTTAAAATTTATATTTATTTAACATTCATCCATATCTTTAGCTCTTTATTTTCATTGCTGAGTAATGTTCCATTGCATGAATATACCCCATCTAGTTTATACATCCAGTTTGTTGATTCCAAATTTAGCAATTATGAACCTTCACAACTGGACAGCAGAACATAGAGCTGCTATAAACACTCATGTGCAGCTTTTGGGCTTTTTTTGTGTGTGTGTGCAAACAAAAGTTTTCATATCAGTTGGGTAAACACCTAGGGAAATGATTGCTCGTTCATGAGGAAAAGTAATGATTACATTTATAAGAAATTGACACATAGTCTTCCAAACTGCCCATACTATTGTGCATTCCCACCAGTAAAGAATGTGAGTTCCTGTTAATCTGAATTCTTACCAACAATTGGTATAGTCAGTTAGTTTTATTTTTGTATTTGTTCCATTCTAGCAGGTGTGCAGTGGTTTCTCAAGTTAGTTTTTAATTCCACAAACACATACATACACACATACACATGCACAAACTCAAGGGGAAGGAGTTATCAAACTGCCTGAGTGTTAGTGGTGGGGAGAATCACTAAGGGCCATCTCAGAAGATGTGTTACCACAATAGCATGTTTAGTAAGAATAAGTTCGTGGTAATACCACACAGAATTATAAGCAATTTTTGGTTAAATACTGTCCCGCGTGGCAGAGTGAGAAAGTCAAGTAGTAAAACTTTCAGAATGCCAATATGAGTATGATGTATAAAACAACGTTTTTCTATAATCTACCTAAAATTTTGCTAATCAAAGAAATAAGAATGCATGTGCACAAATATCTAATCATAATAATGACCGTTACATGCTCTAAAGATTAACAAAAAGGAAACATCCTGAATTTTCACACAAATTTATTGATTAAATCATAACTATGCAGCATAGCTTACTGTTGCCATTTAAAATTATATTTGCAATAATATTTAATGATATAAGAATAAAAACAAATGACAAAGCAGTTACACGATGTATGGCCCTGTTTTCATTATCATCTGCCTATGTATCCATGCTGGAGAAGGACATGACAACCCACTCCAGTATTCTTGCCTGGAGAATCCCATGGACAGAGGAGCCTGAAGGGCTACAGTCCATGGGGTTGCAAAGAGTCGGACATGACTGAGCAACTGAACTGACCTAACGCATCTATGCAACCATCTACTTTTCTATTTGCATGTTTATAAAATGTTCATCTACGGGTGTTAGGATTATAGCTGAATTTTTTCTACTTCTGCTTTATTTAATTAAAATTTATATATGAAAATAAATCCCTTTAATGAGAAACAGAATAATGCTTATTTTATTTTAAGGAAGTTACAACATTTTTAAAAGTAACAAATGGGAGCAAATGCATTTTTGGGGAAATATCTTCCTTCTTAAAGAAAGAAGGAGAGAAAAAGGAAGGTTAGATTTAACTCTCTTCATACTTCTAAGCCTGGTAAAGTTCATACCACATAATATTATTTGGATTTACTTTTGTGTGTGCTGTTTATGTGTTCCAAAAAAGGGCAGTGATTAGTGTTTTCACAACAATATTTTCATTTTTCTATCACTGGGGTGACACTCATATATGTTTGATAATAGATTGAATATTTTATTATTATTTTACTAAAATACTTTTGCTGAGTTCATAAAACATAAATTATTCTAAACTTAACTGAATGGAAGCAGATTTTTGCATATTTATACTTTCTCTAACAAAACATCTGTCCTCATGCCATGAAGGGGTTCCCATAATTGCAGATGTTGAGAACTACTGAATTAGTGGACAGTGTAAAAATTATGTACATTTGTCCTTACTCTTTGTTTCTTATAAAAATATTTTGTTGTCTAAGTGCAAATTCTTTACAGACCTTGAAAATGTGACTCAATAGGTATAAGTGTGTAAGGAAAGTGAAGACTATGAAATCAGATTGAAGGTCTCCATTTATTTTACCAGCTCTATTCCTAACTCAGGACCTAATTTGACCAGGTGAGTCTCAACTACAACTTGGAAACAGAGTTAATCTTACAGACCCCACCTCAACAGAGTTGTTGTTAGTATTTATTTAATGAAACAATTTGTAGAAAAAGAGCTAAACTGAGAGCAAATTACTCTGATTTCTTCCAGGTATTGCTATGGTTTATGTACAATCAGTAAGCACTCTTTGCTAGAATTATAGAAATTATCTGTAAACTTATAAGCATAGCTATTTATAAAACGCGAAATTCAATTAGGACTATTTCATGTTTTTCAGATGTTCAAAAAGTTACCAAACATAAATACAAGAGTAAGAATACATAATTTTAGTTAATTAAAATGACTATTAAATGGACAGAAATGTCCTATTTTTTTATTACACTTATAATAATCACTGCTTTTGAAAAAATATTTTCATGACTTTAATTTATTTACATTTCACACTGTTTCAACATATACATTTCCCAAATTTGACAGTTTAAAACCCTTATAAAATTATGAGCTGCCAAGATAGTCCCACCATCTGTGGCTCTCTTTCCGATGAATTTCTGATACTTGCTCTACAAAAACTATATATATATTCTCAGTGATTTTTCTCTTCTCCCCACCCCCCTGCTTTTTTTAAATAAGTTTCAACTATGTTTTCAATTTTTATGGTCTCTCAGTTTATTTTATTGTGTGTGTGTGTGTTTTCCTGGAAGACTGTGAGTTATCACAAAAATCTAATATGTATTGCCCCAAATAGTGGGCTCTAGAGTATTTTCATCTTTTTGATGATAAAACTTATACCAGATAGAAATTTCATACTTCGATTATCAACATCTCTACTTATTTATGCTATTAACATATCAAAGCTGAGTTCTTATTTCATAAGAATTCAACATATTTAGTACAAAGTTATTTCCCTTATTTCTATTTATAAAAGCATGCATTTTATTATATTTAGGACTACAACAATGAAGCTAGTTCAAGTCCTTTATTTTTTTTTTTATCTTAACCTCTTAAGATCAAGATTAACTATGCTAAAGATTTGTTTTTCCAAAAATGTGTCTCATTAGTTGGTTGCAGGAAAGTCTGCCAGGTTACAAATGGAGGAGATACTTTCCAGCTTTAACATGCATTTAAACAAGAAAAATCTTCCCAGAGTTAACTTGAAAACAGAAATCACTAAAAGTCCTTCACTATTGAGATTCAGTTATACTGAAGTACTCTAGGTTGGCAGTTATATGATAATGATATTTGAGGAAAATGTTTGTGTAGCATGTAGATGAGTAAATCAAAACCAGCTGAGAAAGGAATATGTTTAAGGGACTATTTTATTATCATGAGAAATAAACAGTCTTCCAACCACACACTATGTTTACCCTAACTAAAGTGATTGTAAAAAGCACTTTGCACATTTTTAAAAGTCTATACACTCATTTCCTTTAGGTATAAAATACATATATATATGGAAACAGTTTGCAGGGACTTAGAGGTTCCATTGTCAAATTAGTAACATCTACCATAAAGTGTAGTTAAATGACAGAATATGGAGATAATTAATATACATTTTAAAGAATATCTGGGAAAACACAGAATAGATACAACTATGCTTTTGTCCTGAAGTAGTTAATCATATTGAATTTTATCTCAGGAGTCACAGCTACCTTCTGTTCTTTTTTTTAGAACTAAGATATCACAATGCTTGTAAGTATCAATTTAGATTCTTTTTTAAATAAATGAATTTCTTCCTATAGCATGGTAACACCTAGTGTGACATGTCTTATGCTATTCATCCTTTTATGTGTTTATGCATGAAAAACTATATTAGACAAAACTTCTACTACACTTAAATCAAGTTTTATCAAGGAGGGCATCTCTACCCAGCTATGTTCAGTGGACTCAGTCAAAGCATAACAGTACAGCAAGTAAATGAGAAACACTGCAAGATGTGGTTCAGGGATAAACAATAGAATGCATGCTTATCTCAGTGTTTCCAGATATAATTTTCCAGGAGAAACTAAAATGCAAAACTTTGCAATAAATGATCTGATTTTAAAAAGAATTTACAGGCTCTGTAAAGCCTATCTGCAGTCCATGTGTTATTTATCAGAACTAATTTTATTCAGACAAATCTAAGATATTCTATCAGTTAAGAGTGTATTATATGGTGTGTCATGGATAAAGTAAATTATTAGTAAACTAATTTGTAATATTTTAAGTCTTTCACAAAAAGAGAATCTTCACATATGCAATTAAGGGATGATATTGGTTCATATAATTGTCTCCTTTTAACTTTCTACTTTAACATCCCCAAAATCTACCTCTTACTCATGGCCCAGGATGAGAGTAAAGCTCCAGTCATTGCACAGTTTCAGATAGTGAGTCAGAGAAAGGTATGTAGATTTTAACGCTTCTCTAGGGAAATTTGAAAGGACCACATGCCACATCTACCTTCCTTTAAGGTGACTCGGTGGGTAAAGAATCCACCTGGAAAGCAGGAGACATGGAAAGACGTGAATTTGATCGCCAGCTTGGGAAGATCCCCTGGAGGAGGATTGGCAACCCACTTCAGTATTCTTGCCTAGAGAATCCCATGGACAGAGGAGCCTGATGAGCGACAGTCCATAAAGTCACAAAGACTCTGACATAATTGAAGTGATTGAGCACCAGCACACACCCTGGGAGAGGAGTCAGGTGGTCTTACAGTGTACAAGGTGGAAGGGAGAGGATTATCTTACTTTATGGGCTTGTTACTGAAATTTTAAAAATCAAGGGTTTTATTATTAAAGAGGAACTGTGTACTGTGGTAAACAACTAAAGGCTGCCACAGGATATTCTTAACATAGATGTAAAACAATAGGTTGAGAAGCATGATTAGCTTGGACAAAATTCTGCTACTTCCAGTTTGTAGCTATGTGACTTCAGACAAATAACATATTAGCATTAGTTTTCTCTTCTGTAAAATGGGCATAATAGTGATATTTAATCATATTGTAATTCTAAGGGTCAAATAAATTCTTAGAATAGTGCATATATCACATACTAAGTGTAAGCAAATAATAGCTATTGTTTTAACAATATGGTGAAAAAGGACAGCTATCATGGCTACAGAAAAATAATCTGATAAGACTCTAATTAAAATGGCCTAATCCATAAATGTATAAAGAGCTATAGATAAGTTTCAGTTGCTCAGTCTTGTCTGACTCTGTGTGACCCTGTGGAGCCACCAGGCTCCTCTCTCTATGTAATTCTTCAGGCAAGAATATCGGAGTGGGTACTCATTCCCTTCTCCAGGGGATCTTTCTGATCCAGGGATTGAACCCAGGGCTCATGCACTGAAGGCAAATTCTTTACTGTCTGAGCCAGGAGGGAAGTCCAGTCTTAAGTAAGCCATCTCTATTCCATTGGCCTGAAAAATGATTAATAAATAAAAAAAAGCTGAGCGCCAAACAATCGATGCTTTTGAACTGTGGTGTTGGAGAAGACTCTTGAGAGTCCCTTGGACTGCAAGAAGATTCAACCTGTCAATCCTAAAGGAAATTAGTCCTGAATGTTCATTGAAAGGCCTGATGCTGAAGCTGAAACTCCAATACTTTCAACACCTGATGCGAACAACTGACTCACTGGAAAAGACCCTGATGCGGGATAAGATTCATCAAGGGAGAAGAGGACAACAGAGAATGAGATGGTTGGATAGCATCACCGACTAGATGGACATGAGTTTGAGCAAGCTCTGGGAGTTGATAATGGACAGGGAAGCCTGGTGTGCTACAGTCCAAGAGGGTCACAAAGAGTCGGACAGGATTGAGCGACTGAACTGAACTGAATAAATAACTTACATTTTGCCAAATTTTTTAGAAATTAGGATTGCTCTAAAAAATATATTTTAGTATTTATAAAAATAAATATATTTTATTCTTTACCCTAAAGAAACTTAGAACAATCTTAAGGCAAGAAGGACATGACCTTTGGAAAAACTGAATAGAATTTATAAATTCTTCCATTTTATAGGTTATAACATTGAGGCAGAGGGTTTTAAATAATTTCCTCCCTGACTCATGACTAGGAGATGTTGAAGGAAGAATACCAATTAGTCTGAATTTCTGAAAGTATAATTTCAGGATAAATTTTTCAAGGGGAAATAATATTCTGTAGACATGGGAGGTGAATTGGACATCACACAGCAGTATCCTTTGCTTTGAGTTTTTCACTTTTGTTTTTCACTTCGGATTTTATAGCTCCAGGATTTCTGCTGTTGCTCTGTGAGGCATTTGGAGTGGTAGAAATATCACAAAGCTTAGAATGACAACTTTGTTCAGATCCTGATCTTGCTCTATAATCTTTATCTATTTATATGTCTACTGTTAAAGCCTAGCTTGAAAGATTTATTCAGCAGTGCGTGAACCAAGAAATTCCAGATGATCAAGCTGGATTTAGAAAAAGCAGAGGAACCAGAGATCAAATTGCCAACATCCAGTGGATCATTGAAAAAGCAAGAGAGTTCCAGAAAAACATATATTTCTGCTTTATAGACTATGCCAAAGTCTTTGGCTGTGTGAATCACAACAAACTCTGGAAAATTCTTCAAGAGATGGGAATACCAGACCACCTGACCTGCCTCCTGAGAAATCTGTATGCAGGTCAAGAAGCCACAGTTAGAACTGGACATGGAACAACAGACTGGTTCCAAATAGGGAAAGGAGTACGTCAAGGCTGTATATTATCACCCTGTTTATTTAACTTATATGCAGAGTACATCATGTGAAATGCTAGGCTGGATGAAGCACAGGCTGGAATCAAGATTGCTGGGAGAAATATCAATAACCTCAGATATGCAGATGACACCACTATTATGGCAGAAAGTGAAGAAGAACGAAAGAGCCTCTTGATGAAAGTGAAAGAGGAGAGTGAAAAAGCTGGCTTAAAGCTCAACATTCAGAAAACCAAGATCATGGTATCTGGTCCCATCACTTCATGGCAAATAGATGGGGAAATGATGGAAACAGTGACAGGCTTTATTCTCTTGTGCTCCAAAATCACTGCAGATGGTGACTGCAGCCATGAAATTAAGACATTTTTTTCCTTGGAAGAAAAGCTATGGCCAAACTATACAGCATATTAAAAAAGCAGAGACATTACTTTACCAAGAAAGGTCCATCTAGTCAAAGCTGTGGTTTTTCCAGTGGTCATGTAGGGATGTGAGAGTTGGACTATAAAAAAAGTTGAGTGCAGAAGAATTGATGCTTTTGAACTGTGGTGTTGGAGAAGACTCTTGAGAGTCCCTTGGACTGCAAGGAGATTCAACCCTCAATCCTAAAGGAAATCAGTCCTGAATATTCATTGAAAGGCCTGATGCTGAAGCTGAAACTCCAATACTTTGGCCACCTGATCTGAAGAACTGACTCATTTGATAAGACCCTGATGCTGGGAAAATTGAAGGTGGGAGTAGAAGGGATAACAGAGGATGAGATGGTTGGATGGCATCACCAACTCGATGGACATGAGTCTGAGTAAACTCTGGGAGTTGGTGATGGACAGGGAAGCCTGGTGTGCTGCAGTCCATGGGGTTGCAAGAATTCGGACAGGACTGAGTGACTGAACTGACTGATTTATCTATCTGAAGGCTATAGTTCAAACTCTGAGGTAGACCGTATGTAGTCCCATCCACGGTTCTAGATCTGGTTCTGATACATGTAAGCTGGGTAGCTTTGGACAATCTCTTAGCCTCTCTGAGTTTCCAGGGATAGTTGAGTTGGATGATTTCTGAGTTTCTTTCTAACACTTACCTTTCAGTGTGAAGAATTTTAACATTTCTGGGTAGAGTATTTTTTTTCCTGACCAGCAAGCTGACAGCGTCTACTCGAAAGGAATACTATAAATCTCAGCAACTTGGCTTATTTATTTCTATTTTTCTATAACTTTTCCTGGATAACTTTGAAAGCAGTTGAGAAGTAGTTGCTGGCTTCAATACCACTCTGTAAGACTAAATAGAGGAAAAGGAATGTATGTGAGGCATCAGAACAGTCTATGGGTCTGGTGACAGTGGGTGAGAGAAATCCACAAGTATTTTTTTTTCTTCAATTATATAACCTTAAGCTTAGAGGTTAAGTTTTGTTATTTCTTTTTCTGAGGCAAAAATAAATAAAATGTACTATGAATGTTTAAACATTTTCAGAAATGCCAGTCAATTAATTTTCCGTGAAAGATTTAAAGAGTTTCTTATCCTCAAGAGGCAAATGAAAAGACAACTCAGAGTAACTTAGATGAACATAATCTGGAAATGATTATTCTTGGTGGTGAACATTATTCAAATATGGCTGCTTCAAAGACATTAATACCTAATTTATTTGTCTTGTAAATAAATAAGTTCACTCATAACATTTAGAAAGTTGCTTCTTCTTTTGTTTTCTATTGTGGCAAACTCTAAAGCTATGTGCATGTATAACTAAAGATGTAGATAAAATTAAAACTAATTTAGCTTTTTTCTCTCCATAGGTGTCTTATAAAGAGAATCCATCAGTCAAAACATTACATTCTTTCCTCTGCTTTGTTCAAGCCATGATGCTTATAATAAACCTATCCTCAAGCTAGTTTCCATTCTCTTACTGTACCCACTGTTACTGATTATATATAATGGCATGCTTATGCCTATATTTAACCCTCCTCCTGTTCATTGTTAAAATTATTCATTATGGTACCTGATTGCATCTCATATCTCTGCATGTTTAAAGCTTGCTGAACAAACACAGCAGGCAAGTTATGGATGCTATAAACAAGAAAAGTATGTTTTAAAGCAACAAAATCCCAATGATTATTTTTCTAAGTAGAAAAAAATAAATATGCAAGAACAAGATGCAATAGATTGCTTTCAAAATTGTCAGATTATTGTCATTTTTCATAGAATCACAAAAGGATTACTGCTGCTTAGTTCTTTTAACTTACTTGTCTTATAAATAAATAAGTTCATTCATAACATTTAGAAAGTTGCTTCTTTTCTCTTCTGTTGTGGCAAACTCTAAAGCTATGTGCATGTATAACTAAACATGCAGACAATAATGAAAATAATTTAGCCTTTTTCTCTACATAGATTAATATACTCATCTAATTAACTAATGTCAGTAAGCAAGCCCTGATTTGTTACATAATGTTATTAAAATAGAAAAAAAGAAATGGCATTTTAAAAGTCAAAAAAATATACCATGAAATTGAAAAGTGTAATAATTAATACAAACATGCTACCATATTTCTTTAATGATTAGGAAAAGTGTGGTGGAGACTACCATGCTAGAAGAAGCACATAAATTTAAGTGCCTGTTTTATGTCCTTCATATGAAGAAAAATGGACAAGGTGGTTCCTTGAAATTTTTTTTTTAACATGTCAATTTAGGAAGGAAGCTATATTGTTGTTTAGTAGCTATGTCATATCCAACTCTTTTGCAACCCCATGGACTGCAGCCTGCCAGGCTCCTCTGTCCATGGGATTTCCCATTGAAGAATATTGGAGTGGGTTGCCATTTCCTTCTCCAGGGCATCTTCCTGCCCGATGGATTGAACCAACATCTCCTGCATTGGCAGGCAGATCCATTACCACTGAGCCACCAGGTGAAGCTGTAGTATCCATCTATTCAAACACTAAATCAGATGTTGCTATGAGATATTTTTAGATATGTTTAACACCTACAATCAGTAGACTTTAAGTGCAGAAAATCACCTGGATAGTGTGATATTCAATCAGTTTTAAAAACAAAACTGAGGTTTCCCTGAAGAAGAAGAAATTCTGTAACAACAACAGCTGACTTAGAGTATCCAGCCTGCCAGATTTTGTTCTACAGGCTCAATTTTCCAGGCTTTATAATATGAACTTTCTCATAATCTCTCTCTCTCTCTCTCTCATCACAGACACACATACACACACACAGAGAACACACACTAATACATATTATAAATTTCAAAGATTTTGGAATTTTGGAAAAGCAAAAATATCAAACTCAATATAGATGACAAAGGAACAGTGATAGCTTCTTTGCTGCATAATTCCTTAAGACCCACTGCTTCCTGCTATGCCAGGAGGGACCTAGAATAGGGAGAAGGTATAGGAAGTAAATTTGGGGCTATAGTGAGTTTTGGTAAGTCAGAGTTTTCAAGACAATATCCTTCTTTCTTTTCAGGGTGGTCACTATGCTTTCAATAAAATCTCCTAAATTTCATCCAGGAAGGTTATTTTGTCTCATTATATGTCTGGTGGTTAGAAAAAATGACTTCTCAAAGATATCCATGTTGTTGACCTAAGTAAAGATATAAACTAAGGCAACCTTAAAGATATGAATTTACTCAAGGATGACAAAGAAATCAGAATTTGGAACATGCAAACTGGAGCAAGCTACAGATGAATACAGTGAGGGTTGGAGGTAGGCTGTACTTATTGTCAAGGAATGTGAAGAGAAGAAAGATTCTGTTGAAATGAAAACAAATGGAGATCAACTTTGAAAATTCTCAAGAAGACAAATTTTAATTCAGCTCACTTCACAAGAACACTCTGACCTGGGTCATTCTTTCTCAAGTCTCTGGAGACTGTAAGCAAAATTTACAAAGTTGATATGAGGGCAGCTCCTAACAAACTCACCATTATTTAAGAAAATTCCAACACTGTCAGTTTTCTGAAGATCAGCCATTCATGGGAAATCAGTCTCTCATCCTTAAGTTTTATTTTTCTGAGGACAGATGTGTAAGAGTTTTCATTTTATATCTTCCAAGTCCATTTTAGACTGAAGTTCTTTCACAACATCAAATGCTTAGAACCTATGAATATTATGTGCTAAAAAAATGAGATTAGGTTAGGAATCTTGAGAGAAAGAGTTTATCCTGGATTATGCAGTGAGTCCCAAATGGCATGACAAGTGTGATTTTAAGAGAGATGCAAATGGGGATTTCACACAGACACATACAGAAGAAAACCCACTGTGAATATGGAGGTTGAGGTAAGAGATATGAGTTTACAAACCCAAGAATTCCAGGACAGTGACTAAATGAGATCCCTGAAAAAGCATAAGGATGGACATGCTGGATTTTGGACATCTGGCCTCCAGAACTGTAAGAAAATGAATGTCTTTTGCTTTAAAATGCCATATTTGTGGTCACTTGTTATAGCACCTTTAGGAATATAATACAATATATCATGATTTCAGGGGCTAAGGATGTTTACTAAGAAAGAAAGGAGCCATATTCTGCTAGGTTCTTTAACAGAGGGAAATTACCTATGCAGGTCTGAGCATTAAAGATTGTAGTCTAATTAGAGTATTCCACCTACTTCCAAGACATCATGGTAGATTATAAAATGTATTCTGGACACCATGAGGTTTTATTAATGAAGTGAAGCTCAGGTGAAGGTGGGGCCCTTTCTCTTGGTATAACGGTGTTTCAACAGAATCCTCTAACCCATCAAAAATGGCCACAATAAAACAAACTCAATTTAAGGTCACTTTTCCTCCTAGCAGAGGCAAAAAATGAGTCTGAGCGTTGTTCTGAATAGAAAACAGCTCCAAGCCATCCATCATCACAGGGTCAAGAGCAGGCCTGTGTACTGAGGTAAGGCTTTTAATAGGTCCTCTGTCTCTATCATCAAATGAGAAGAAAGATTTCCAAGAAACAACCTTCTCTGCTTCCCAACACACAAAACCTTGTCACTATTAGAGTGAAAGTTGCTGGCGCTCACTGATGGTTTCTGTTGTAGTTTATATCAGGTGCCAGAGAAACCCCAACTCCCACATCCACTGCAGTGCTATGTTCATAATGCTCTGTGCGTCCCAGATTCTCCACTCCCACACCCCCCACTATTTTTCAGCTTCTCAATTGAAACTACTTCACTAAACAGATCACTTATGCTTCATGTTTGTTATTTACGTCTCTCACATTAGAATATAAACTTTACAAGGCAGCTATCTTCAATATTTTTTTATTAATGTTTTTCCCAAATGACCAGGAATATGTCTGGTTTATGCTAGGGGCTCAATAAATATTTGTTATATGAATGAATGAGAGAGTGAGTAATCAAAATGTCTGGCTACTATTTTTCCCTTGCAAAGGAAAATAAACTAGTTTTTAAGAATGCTTATCTGGATTCAGAATGAGATTTTTGCTTAATTAATTGCAGGTCTTAGAATAATAATTAGATTATTGTGGAATTTAATTAGAATTGAAACATTTTTGAAATAGTATAAAGTATTTTCAAATATGATATGTTGCATCTTCAGTTGGAGTGAGAACAAAAGAGCAAAATGAAGCATAAACAACTTATTCACTAAACATTAGTCATGCTGGCATGTCAATCAAGAAAACACAACTTTCAAATTTCACTTCTTTACTTTCTAATAATTTATCATCTTCTTATCTCCTATGATAATGATTTTATTTTCCTCTTCAAGACATACATTCCACATACTTTTGCAAGCTTTGCTCTATTTAGATTTTCCCCTACTTTGCTATTTAGCAATGGTTTCCCATGTTTATAGTACAGATTATAGTTATAAAGAAATTCTGTGGAAGAGAGGCATTCTTACTTTTTTTAAAGTCAACTGTTTATTTCCTTTTGCAATAGAACATTCCAATCGCCCTTCTTAATAATTCCATAAAAATATAAGCATCAGGTTCTTAAAGCAAAAGTCCACCTCTCCATGAACTACAGCAAATAAAATCCTAGATGAAGGATTTCCATTTGAAAATTCTAGTCAGTGTTTAGTCTTGTCTTTCTCTTTTCACGTTTGATGATTTATCTCAACATATGTGTAGCCCCTCCCAGCTACTTGGTGCTCAGATGAATCATGACAAAATCTAGGACTAGAATCACTAGGCAAATTGATTCTGGGACACACATTCAGGGCCAGTCAGAGCGGCCACAACCCTCACTCTCAGAGGCACAGCAGTGAAGCATGGCTGGGTTCTACTGGAGTTCCCCCTCCCCGTGGTTACTGCTATCTCTTTGCTAGTAATTTCCCTAGAATTGACCATAGACAATATGACTAGTCTTTCTAACGGATAACTGAATCCTTTTCTCAGGGAAGTCTTGTTAGCACAATAAAAAACAAATTGCATCAGACGGAAGCCAAAATAAAAGAGACAAACCCAGGGGTCTTGGAATCTTACATACATTTTTTTTTAATAGGAAAAGAGAAAGAAAATATCTCTTTATCATTAAACAGCAGTATTTTCCTTATTATTAAACGGATTTTAGACTTCCCTCTTACAGGGTTAAATAAAGGCTGGCATAAGGAAGAATAAGCAATAATCATGACCTCTCTGATTCAGCAGCTTACTAGGTGACTTCCAGTTGACTCATTAGGCTTAACACAACTAACTACAGGCTACTGTCAGAATTATTATGTGTACCACGGTCCTCTAAATACAACTTACTAATTCTTTGAACAAAAGGCAATCTATTTTTGTGGCCAGTCCTTGTTTATAACCTAGGGGATATCAAGAATTCTAAAGAAAAATGTGATAATATTCTCTTGTCTCATTCATTCATGACATTTTTATTTGTGACATCAGAAACTTTTTAGAATCAAATAAATTTTCAACATCCTCCCCTATCATAAACATGCCTGATTGTTTTTCACTGATGTGTTATTCCCGAGTATCTTTGAAATGTACTTTCCTGAACATTGTAAACATTCAGAACTTTTAGTGCCAAAATGATTGAAATTTCTACCTACCTACATCCAGCATCATTAGTGTTTGTACCCCTATAGGAGCTAGGACAAATTCTGGCAACAGTTTTGATGCTACAGTACAGAGCATTTCTCATGACTTTTTTTTTTTTTAATTCTGCATTGGGGTATAGCTGTTTAACAAACAATGTTGTGAAGTTTCAGGTGAATAGCGAAGGGACTCAGCAATAGATATACATGTATCCACTCTCTCCCAAACTCCCCTCCCATCTAGACGGCCACATAATACTGAGCAGAGCTTCATGTGCTATACAGTAGGTGTATGGAACATTTCATGACTCAATTTTACGATTCAAGTATAGGCAGACACTGTGTCAAAGGTTAAGAGCTCAAGATTCTTTTTACACCAGAAAGATAACAACAGAGTAGTGCTTCTTGTACTGGATATACAGGGCGGTCCGAACAATAAATCTGGAAATATATAAAAAGAGAATTTCAGGCTCAGTGATGCATTCAAACCTATTGCTACCATGAGGAATTCTGACAATTCGAATTCTTACTTAATTCTTGGCAACAGTCCCTTCTATCACCTGCCACAGAATCAGAGATTTTGATCTCAACTCAAGCTCTTTCACAGAGCTGTGCCTCTTCTGTCATTAAGAAAAAACTTTCTAAAAAATAAATAAATAAATAACAAATAAAAAAAAAGAAAAAACTTTCTACAGACATTCTATCCATCTTTCCTGTTTCCTCTATCTTCTTAACTTTTTTTGTCAGACTTTTCTTCAATTCAAGTTTATGCTTTTGATTCTGACATACAATTTTGTTACATCCTGTTGCCTAGGAATCCTATGCCCTTAAGTGGAATTGTAAAGGTAGAAAAAAAGATCAACAATCATTGTCAGTTTTTGGTGAACTATCTAATATACAAGTAGGTCTTACTGTCAAGATCAGCCTCTGATAGCAAGGATAATATACATAGTTGTACCATTGTAAGCAGAATTTCTAAAAATTTCATTGTTCAGTGGAAAGTCATGGAAAATTGTTTTTCTAATATATAAGATAAAATATATAAGATTTCAAAGGAACTAAATATATTGCAATGTAGTTATGAAATATTAAACATTTGTGATATGACAATGTATGTTATTTCTTTTTTATAGACAAAGGACGATCTAATGGCACATCTAATAAATACTGTAATTTCAAAGGGTAGAAGTATTAGAAGAGATTAAATAATATTTGGACAAAGTTGTGACAACTGAAATGCAATATAAATATATATGCAATTTCTATGGCTGACAAATTCACAGGTACAGTTAAAACTAAGGTGGTGAGTTTCCCAAGTATATAATGAATGAAATGCTGGATTTCAGAAAAAATAAAGATTTTGTATTTAATATACAAAATTTTGGTATTCTTAATTTTATTCATGGATTTCATGACCGTTCATGGGTTCTAGTTTTAAAATCTATGTTTAAATGATCTGTGTCCCCCATATTCAATTGTATATTCTAACAAATGCCTCATTCTATTATCCAAGATTTGGTCTATGTCAGAATCTCATGACAAATGAAGAGAAAATTATATGCCCTGACTCAAAAGTGGTCTCAAGTTTTTTTCCATTTTTACTGCCACAGTTCTTGATTTTTGGTTTAATTACTATGTAAATGTCTCAACAAAACATTACATTGATTGGTAATCTTCTCCAGTCTAACTTCTGAAGCCAGAATAATAGTTTAAGCATACAAATCTGATCATGTAAACTAGGCAGTGTCCTTTCCTTTCCTTCCTCAATTACATAGTTACTTAGTTTTGGTATCAATGGTGTCTAAACGCTCAAATGTGGAGCAGCATAAATTTATTAATCTCTCACTAAGTTTATATTTATGATCTTATTTATTCCCACTGTTAAGAACTGGGTGTATAGTGAGTGTTTATATCTGTGTATATGGTATGTATAAGAGAGGGGAAAATTAGGATTTAATGAATACCATAACTGTTCTCTCTGAATTTTTTTTTTTTCATTTGTTTCCCTGAAAATGTTTTCTTTAAGCTTGGCATAAGGGAATGAGTTAATCTGCATGCTTCTCAACATTTTCAGGTTATAATAGAAGCACTTTAAATATTGCTGCTGGAAGGTATTAAGGTGTGTCCTTGTAATGACTAAACACATCATAGAGCAATTTACACCGTAAGTGACTGACGCTGAAGGAAAGCAGAGATTAAAAGAAAAAGTAATTCAGACCCATGGGTTTATGTTTTGTTTGTTTTTGTTTCAGCAGGGTAAACACCTAGTGACTTATTTAGTACTATTAAAAAATAGATATTTTCCATGCCAAACAAATCTGGCAGGGTGAAAATCTACCCTGCTTGAAAGATAAATTCAAGTAATAGCTGCACAGAGAGTGATGATCTCTGCACATTTTAGCACTCCTTGTAACAGCATTCCCCGTGAAGACAGATCACTCCTCTGTCTTCACGCAGGCAATTTGCACCATTTCGTGCTAGAGTGCATGTTAACATTCTACATTAAAGCTGATTATTAACAAAAGCACTGGGATACATAAAATAGAGTGCTATTTTAACTTGCTTCAAAAATTTTGTACCTCAAATGACAGAATTAAATATAACACAGAAGCAGCTACTTGCCTGTCTTTGTCCGTTTGGGCTACTATGACAAAATACCACAGACTGGGTAGCTTATACACATAAGATGCGTATTTCACACAGTTTTGGAGTCTGGAAGTTTCAAGAGAGGGTACCAGCATGATTAAGTTCTGCTGATGATCATTTTCTAGGTTATCTTTACTGCTGACTTCTTGCTGTGTCTCCACAAGATGGAAGGGCTACAGAGCAATGTGGAGACTCTGTTATAAGGACACTATTTCCTATCATGTGGCCTCTACCTTCATGACCTAATCATTTCCAAAAGGCTCAGTCTCCTGACATCATCATTTTGGATATTAAAATTCAACAAGAATTTTGGAGAGATTCAAATATTCATACCAAAGCACTTAAAGATAGGTACATTAATTCATTTGAAAGGGAACAAGGAATTGCTAACACTAATGTGTGGTGTTTTTACTTCATATAAACCTAGGGGAAGGAAGCACCTATCTCAAGGCACTATTACAAAATCTATCAGGATTTCATATTTTTATTAAAATGTTTCACTGGAATGTTTACAAAGCCACTTGTAAACATCAATAAAGGTAAACAATACCATATTGGAATTATCTCAAAGTATTATGGCATAGATTTTTAGAACATTAATTTTACTCAAAGATTTTGGGGCAGAAACGTTGGATATTAAAATAAAGAAAGAATTCAGACTTAAATTGAAGAAAGTAGGGAAAGCCACTATACCATTCAGGTATGACCGAAATAAAATCCCTTATGATTGTACAGTGAAGTGACAAATAGATTCAAGGGATGAGACTGGATAGACAGAGTTCCTGAAGAACTATGGACAGATGTTTGTGATGTTGTACAGGAGGCAGTGATCAAGAACATTACCAAGAAAAACAAATGCAAAAAGTTTAAATGGTTGTCTGAGGAGACCTTACAAATAGCTGAGAAAAGAAGAGAAGCTAAAAACAAAGGAAAAAGGAAATATATACCCACACAGTTCCAAAGAATAACAAGGAGAGATAAGAAAGCCTTCCTCAGTGATCAATGCGAAAAATAGAAGAAAACAATAGAATGGGAAAGATTACAGATCTCTTCAAGAAAATTAGAGCTACCAAGGGAACATTTCATGCAAACATGGGCACAATAAAGGAAATAAATGGTATGGACCTAACAGAAGCAGAAGATACTAAGAAGAGATGGCAAGAATACACAGAGGAACTATACAGAAAAGAGACTCATGACCCAGATAATCATGATGGTTACTCACCTAGAGCCAGATATCCTGGAATGAGAGGTCAAGTGGGCCTTAGAAGCATCACTATGACCAAAGCTACTGGAGGTAATGAAATTTCAGCTGAGCTATTTCAAATCCTAAAAGATGATGCTGTGAATGTGCTGCACTCAATATGCCAGCAAATTTGGAAAACTCAGCAGTGGCCACAGGACTGGATGAGGTCAATTTTCATTCCAATCACAAAGAAAGGCAAAGTCAAAGAATGTCCAAACTATGGCACAATTGCACTCATCTCACACTCTATCAAAGTAAAGCTCAAAATTCTCTAGGCCAGGCCTCACAGTACATGAACCACGAAATTCCAGATTTTCAAGCTGGATTTAGAAAAGCCAGAGGAGCCAGATATCAAATTGCCAACATCTGTTGGATCATGAAAAAAGCAAGAGAGTTCCAGAAAAACATCTATTTCTGCTTTATTGACTATGCCAAAGCCTTTGACTGTGTGGATCACAATAAACTGTGGGAAATTCTTCAAGAGATGGGAATACCAGACCACCTGACCTGCCTCCTGAGAAATCTGTATGCAGGTCAAGAAGCAACAGTTAGAACTGGACATGGACCAACAGACTGGTTCCAAATAGGAAAAGGAGTACGTCAAGGCAATGTATTGTCACCCTGCTTATTTAACTTATATGCAGAGTACATCATGCGAAATGCCAGGCTGGATGAAGCACAAGCTGGATTCAAGATTGCTGGGAGAAATACAAATAACCTCAGATTTGCAGATGACACCACCCTTATGGCAGAAAGTGAAGAAGAACTAAAGAGCCACTTGATGAAAGCGAAAGAGGAGGGTAAAAAAGTTGGCTTAAAACTCAACATTCAGGAAACGAAGGAAAGTGATTCTGGTCCCATCACTTCATGGCAAATAGATGAGGAAACAATGGAAACAGTGACAGACTTTATTTTTTGGGCTCCAAAATCACTGCAGATGGTGACAGCAGCCATGAAATTAAAAGATGCTTGCTCCCTGGAAGAAAAGCTATGACCCACCTAGACAGCATATTTAAAAGCAGAGACATTACTTTGCCAACAAAGGTCCATCTAGTCAAAGCTATGGTCTTTCCAGTAGTCATGTATAGATGTGAGAGTTTGACTATAAAGAAAACTGAGCACCAAAGAATTGATGATTTGAACTGTGGTGTTGAAGAAGACTGTTGCGAGTCCCTTGGACTCCAAGGAGATCATACCAGTTCATCATAAAGGAAATCTGTCCTGAATATTTATTGGAAGAACTGATGCCAAAGCTGAAGCTCTAATACTTTGGCCACCTGATGTGAACAATTGACTCATTGGAAAAGCCATGATGCTCTGGGAAATAATTGAGGGCAGGAGGAGACAGGTATGACAGAGGATGAGTTGGTCAGATGGCATCACCGATTTGATGGATATGAGTTTGAGCAAGCCCTGGGAGTTGGTGATGGACAAGGAAGCCTGGTGTGCTGCAGTCCATGGGGTTGCAAACAGCTGGACAAGATTGAGTGACTGAACTGAACTGATGATCTAGAGTTTGCAACTGGCATAAATTTTAAGAATAACATGAATGTTTTAGTACGTGTAAGTCCCTTCTGTCATGGCCAACTCTTTCCAATTCTACAGAATGTAGCCTGCGGGTTCCTTGGTCCATGTGATTCTCCAGGCAAGAATACTGGAGTGGCTTGTCACGTCCTTCTCCAGGGGATCTTCCTGACCCCGGGATCAAACCTGAGTCTCTAACATCTCCTGCCTTGGCAGGTGGGTTCTCTACTACTAAGGCCACCTGGGAACCCCCAAATGTTTGAGTGTTTTGACTTTGCACTGGAAGCAGATGAAGTGGACCATATTCAATTGCCCCTAACTTTTCTTCTCTGTTACTATTTGGGATACTTCCATGAAAAATGTTTGAGAAACTTCTTAAAGGGATTTTAAATTTAAGAAAATACCTTGTAAGCAATGTAGTGAGCAAAATTAACCACTTTGTAAATACAGGTCTATCTAGAGTGCTCGGTTAAAACAAAAGAATTGAATTGAAGTGCCTCAGCCTATTGCCCTAAGGCATGTGGCTTGTCATTTGATTGTTTGCAGCACGAATCTAACCACAGTATTTTTCTTCACTCAGACACACTCATTCTCTCTCTCTCTCTCTCTGCAAATAGATGCAGAATTTAAATTGACTTGATAGTCTCATTAGAGATTCCATGCAGATAAGTACTACAAACAAATAAAAAATAGCTCCTTTCCTTATTAAGAAGGAAAACTTTTTTCTTTTAAATTATTCTATATTTGGACCCTTTTTTCAATACAGTCAGTAAAAATCATGGTAAGAAAACATTTGTGGAGGAAACATATAGTTCATAAATCTATAATACACTCAAGATACTGATATGCCCTCTTCTTTCTAGAATAGAGAGTAAAAGGGAAAACCTCTATTCTTCATTCCCTTTGTTATAAATACTCATTTAATTCCATCTGAATGAATATCTCAATCACATCTTCCCTAAAAATTGCCAGATTTAGTGCTATTTTATGTTTACAAATACAATCAGTTGTGTGTGCACATGTTTTGTATGTATACCGTATATGTATATTACACATGTATGTATATATATATTTATATATAATCACTCTGAAGGCTTTAGTAGAAGATTGTTACTCCCATTAACTAGAAAATGTGAAAAGATATGATGCTGCAACTAGATATGGAATTTAATGCTATAATAGTATAAAATTAATTATGTGATCTTAAAAATAGCAAGTGAGGAACTACTGAAAAAAGGTAAATTTTATGCAACAAACCATTATAGTAGACTACTAAATTTACTTAAATTTTATAATAACAATGAGAGTATCACTTAAGATAAATTAATTTTTAGAGTTCCACAATTTAAAAAAAAAATTACAAATACTCAATGTATTAAAAAACCCTAATAAACAAAATAAATTGTTTCAAGTAGACTATAAGTAGACTATATTATAGGAATTTGTAAAAACAAGTATTTCTGAAATATTTCATTGTTAGGAAACTGCTAAATTGTCCTGTTGATAATAACTAATATGGTCATTTAGCAAATATTTATTATTTAACATATATTTTATGAAACTTCAATTATCTGCCAGGAATATGCCAAAGAGATTCGCTAGTACACAAGATAAATGTTTTCTAAACTAATGGGAATAAAAATATTTAAAGAAACCAAACATAAATAGTGCAAATAATATGATTCTATATTGGATATTTGCTGGAATGCTCTGTATGACCATAGATACTTAAGGTGATCAGGGAATACATCTCTGAGAAAATGATACCCAAATTAAAATTGAGGAATATGACATTTCCAGCCATGAAATGAGTGAAGAGAAGCACATATAGAAGGGAGAGCTAGTGCAAAAGATCAGTAAGTGTGGAAATGCTAAAGGTAAATAAGTTATTTTAAAAGTATAAAACTAAAGTTTGGTCTGTTTATTGGGGACTTGTGAGCATATTAATCTATTAGGATAATTGTGATAAGAATAATTAGAATAATTGTGGTATATAAACATATACATATATACTTATTACACATATATACATATTTCTCTATATATGTTATTTATATATTTGTATGTTACATATATATGTACATATATATCTTGAGGGATAGGAAGTTAAATTATATAAACTCATGATTCAAGGAGATTAAAAAGAAGAGAGATATATTTTTAGTTTTATGAGGAAACTTCTTACTATTTTCCATAATGGCTATACTAATTTACATTCTCATCAGCAGTGCAAAAGGGTTCCCTTTTCTCCATATCCTCACCAACTTTTGTCACCATTTGTCTTTTTGATAATAACCATCATAACAGGTGATATATCATTGTGGTTTTGATTTGTGTTTTCCTGATGATTAGTGGTCTTGAGCACCTTTTCATATACCTGTTGGCCATTAGTATGTCACATTTGGAAAAAAAAATGTTTATTAATGTCTTTTGTCCAGTGAAGAAGTAAAATTAGTATCTTGAACAGATATCTGTGGTCCCATGTAATTTTAGAATTATTCACAATAACTAATATATGGAAACAACTTAAGTTCATGTCAAAAGATGAATGGATAAAGAAATTGTGGTGTATGAGTAAAATTGAATAATATTGAACCTTAAGAAAAGGCTCATCACTTGCAATAA
This sequence comes from Cervus canadensis, assembly GCF_019320065.1. NCBI lineage: Eukaryota > Metazoa > Chordata > Mammalia > Artiodactyla > Cervidae > Cervus > Cervus canadensis. Next base: position 27,732,730 of record NC_057394.1, read on the forward strand.
CATGATGAAACTAGAGAGAATCATGCCAAATGAAATAGCCAGAGAGAAAGAAAATACTGTGTGATTTCACTTTTACGTGAAATTTAAAAATACTGAAACAGAGAGTAGACAAGTGGTTACTAGCAGTGGGGAGGTGAGGAAAATGGGGAGATGTTGGTTAGAGGGTACAGAATAACAGTTGTAGGAGATAAAAAATATCCGGAGGTATAATGCACAGCAAGATGACTATAATTAATAATGCCAGGAATTTGCTAAGGGAGTAGATTTCAGGTGCTATCAGTTCAGTTCAGTTGCTCAGTTGTGTCTGTCTCTTTGCGACCCATGGACTGCAGCACACCAGGCCTCCCTGTCCATCACCAACTCCCAGAGTTTACTCAAACTCATCTCCATTGAGTCTGTGATGCCATCCAACCATCTCATCCTCTGTGGTCCCCTTCTCCTCCTGCCTTCAACCTTTCCCAGCATCAGGGTCTTTTCAAATGAGTCTGTTCTTTATATCAGGTGGCCAAAGTATTAGAGTTTCAGCTTCAGCATCAGTCCTTCCAGTGAATATTCAGGACTGATTTCCTTTAGGATGGACTGGTTTGATCTCCTTGAAATCCAAGTGACTCTCAAGAGTCTTTTCCAACCCCACAGTTCAAAAGCATCACTATCTCTGTGAGATAGCTATATTAATTGGGTTGAATACAGAAATCATTTCACTACACTCACACACAAACACACACACACATGATCATTCATGTTGTACATCTAAATATATGCAATTTTATTAAATAATTAATGTAGAGAAGAAATAATTAGACAGATGAAAAAAAAATAAGAAAAATCAAAGAAGAAAATAGTTCAAGCTCAGATGGTAAAGAGTCTGCCTGCAAGGCAGGAGATCCAGGTTCAGTCCCCAGAAGATCCCCTGGAGAAGGTAATGGCAACCCACTCCAGTAATCTTGCCTGGAGAATCCCTGTGGACAGAGGAGCCTGGTGGGCTATAGTCCATGGGATCACAAAGAGTCAGACAAGACTGAGCGGCTAACACACACACACACACACACACACACACAAACACACAAGAGCTCAATTATGATGTATATTGATACACATGCCTATGCCATATATTTCAAATTTTTAAAAAAACTGAAAAAAAGTAAAGATTTTGATATGGTCAGCACAGGAGTTAATCCTGATGCAAGCAGAATACTAAATGTTGAATATTGACGCAGGCGTTTCTCCAATGATGCCCACAGCTTTTTAAGGTGCTGAGAAGATCAGGGATTTTTTTATTTTGAGGCTTTTCTTTCTTTGCTGCAATTTTATCTATGAAACTTTATCTATGAAATTTTATCTATGAAATTTTATCTATGGCAGTTTTATCTATGAAATCATTATTTTCATTACATAGCTTTGCAATCATGATGTATTTTTCATAAATGCATTATATTTACTCTTTTTATTTGGATAAATACAGTCTTCTGATAATTTTAAATACATTTCCAGAAATCAGTGAAAGAAATTAAGTTTGGTATTTCAAGTTGTGCTCTGTCCACTTACTACAGTTTAACATTTATCTGAAAGCCCAGAAACAGGTCTCAAAGCCCAACAACAGGTTTGAGAGCACTTCTTGAGGATATTGGTTGTTAAGTTGCTCTGCAGATGTAGTATAATTAATATATATCAGACAATAAGGTGCAAACATATCAACAACATTTACACTTTATAGGTGGGATTGGTTAATGACATGAAAGAGTTAATGCATCTTTTTCCACACTATTAATTATCAGACAATAGGAGCAATAGAGAATAAAGACTATGATACTATATTTTTTTTGTAAATAAGGAAATTACTCTTGATAGTATATGCACTATTTTATTTTAGCATAAAAATTAGAAAATGGACAGTATATGCCCGAAGCTATTTTTCCAGAATTTTCTTCTCTTTCTCTTTCCTTCCTTCTTGGCTATATTTCCTAAATTTAGATGTCATAGTGAATTCTTCTGCATGTTTAAATAACAAAGAATGTTATTTTCCATCTTAGTGAAGCAGGCTCACTGGCGCTCTAATTCTTCCCAGGTTCCACTTTGTACATTAAGTTGGCACTTCAAGTAAAACGTACAACATGCACCCAGGCTCTGACGTCTACTGCTACATGTGGTTCTTCAAAGACAGCACTTCACATGTTGATCCTTTTGCCATTCTGAGTCTGTCCCAGAATTCTCTCTATTGGTCCCTTTGAACGTTCTTTGAAGTGCCACATGTAACTAAAGAAAGTCCTGGGATGCATCAGAACATTATGAATTCCAGCTGCAAGCCAGTTTCCTGCTGAAGCTTAGGGTTGGAAAGAGATCACCATATGCCATCCATCTCGTTAAAATAAGCTCAAGAAGGAAATTGTGAAAGGGAAGAATGCAAGAGAGGTGAGTGTCAAAGTAGCCTGTTTACAGCTAATAAATGAGATTATTTTTGTAATCAGTTGAATATAGTATTAGCTACGATGATATTTTTATGGCAAATTTCGAACAAACAGGAATGACTATTTATCTTTAGCCCTCACCAATACACTTTCTCTCTTTTTAAAAAAAAATATATTTGCCATAATTTTGCTATATATTTGGAAACAGGCCTAAAATATGCATTTGTTTTTTAAAAGTTTCATAATGTTATGTTGCTTTCTGCCATACAACAACACAAATCAGCCATAATTATACATATATCCCCTCCCTCTTGAGCCTATTTTCCTCCCATTCCACCCCTCTAGGTCATCACAGACTGTGCTCCCTGCATTATACAGCAACTTCTCACCAACTATCCATCTCACCAACTATCTATTTCACACATGATAGTGCGTTTATATTGATGCGACTTTCTCCATTTATCTCACTCACTCCCTCAGCCACTATGTCCACAGGTCAATTCCCTACATTTGTGTCTCTGTTTCTTCTCTGCAAATAGGTTCATAAATACACTTTTTCTAGAGTCCATATACATGTATTAGTATTTGTTTTTTTTTTTTTCTTTCTGGTTTACTTCATTCTGTAAAACAGGCTCTAGGTTCATCCATTTCACTAGAACTGACTCAAATTCATTCTTTTTATGGCTGAGTAATATTCCATTGCTGATATTTTCTACATATTCTATATACATTCATCATCAGTTGATGGACTCCTAGGTTGCTTCCATGTTCTGGTTATTGTAAATAGTGCTGCAGTGAACATTGGGGTATATGTGTCTTTTACAATTCTGGTTTTCTCAGGGTTTACATGCAGTAGTTGGGTTGCTGGGTCATATGGTGGTTTTATTCCTAGTTTCTTAAAGAATCTCCATACTGTTCTACATAATGGCTGCATCAGTTTACATTCCCACCAACAGCACAGGAGGGTTCCCTTTTCTCCACATCCTCTCCAGAATTTATTGTTTGTAGATTTTTTTGATGATGGCCATTCTGACACAAAGAATCGGATACGACTGAGCGACTGAACTGAAATCTGACTGGTGTGTGGTGATACCTCATTATAGTTTTGATTTGCATTTCTCTAATAACTAGTGATATTGAGCATATTTTCAAGTGTTTACTGACCATCATGCATTTTTTTTAAAGAACTGTCTAGTGGTAAAGAACCGACCTGCCAAGGCAGGCGACATATGAGACATGGGTTTGATCCTTGGGTCAGGAAGATTCCTTGGAGGAGGGCATGGCAACCCACTCCAGTATTCTTGCCTGGAGAGTCCCATGGACAGAATAGCCTGTTCAGAGTCCATAGGGTCGCAAAGAGCTGGACATGACTGAAGCGACTTAGCGCAGCACACAGGGTGACAATAGCAAATACAACGAAAATCTGTAGGTTGTGTATTTAAAGGGAAATACCCAGACATTACAACTTTGATATCTCCTGATGTTTGTGGAGTCAGCAAATAAACTTGTCCTGAATGTGATGCAAAGAACAATTTTCAGCACTGAGCTCATAAAGGACTCACATATTGTATCCTATTTGTCCAAGGCTCAGAAAATTATGGTTAGTGACTCAGAAAATTATGGTTAGTTAACCAATTATACATTGTTTAATTCAAGGTGTCTTTTTCAGTTATTATGTATTCTAGTCATACAAAAATGCTACTGAAAAATATATTTTCTTTCACTGAATAAATATTTATTTAGATCACATGAATTTACATTTAAATTCCCTCTATCACTTTTAATAGCATTTTATTGAGGGGAAAATGGATGCACACTTAATATCTTTCTTATAATTCAGTGTTATCTTTCTTGTAATTTAGTGTTAGTATTCACAGCTACTTCCATTTGCTCTTCTTTCCTGTTTGTTCAGCACATAGCCCTTCAAAATAAATTCACTTACATTTTATTCATTGCTATTTCTTTGTTGTTTCAGATGTTCACACAAGTCTGGACCGTCTCAAATCTCCATTTAATATATCTTGTATATCTTATTGTTGGAGGAAATATTAATAGAAGCAACATCCTGTGAACTGAGCATTGATTTTGAGAACAAAGTTTCAGCCTCTTTAATCTTTGTGGTTAGCCTTAAAAAGGTCTTATCTCTTCTCTATCATATTGAGAATTCCTATGATCTAAATCCTGTTTTTGAGGGTGCATTCCCTGGGTCTTGTGTATTCTGCAATCATGACATACTTCATACCCCAGTTTTGGAAAATAGTCTTCCAGGAGCTATTTGAGGTACTTTGATTGTGATCATGCACGTCTGAAAAATGTTTATTCCATACACCTACCTGACTTGTAGTATAGATGGGTTTACAATTTTAAATTGTAAAATATGTTTCCTTCATATTTTTTGTGATTAAAAAAAATAAATAATATAAAATTGACTGTATTATCCATTTTAAGCATACACATCAGTGTACAATTCTTAACAATTGTACAGTTCTTAACAATTGAGAATTTTCCTGTGTTAATTCAAGATTATTGTGAAACCAATCTCCAGAACTCTTTCATCTTGCAAATTGGAAACAATTTTTTTTTTTCATTTATTTTTATTAGTTGGAGGCTGATTACTTCACAACATTTCAGTGGGTTTTGTCATACATTGACATGAATCAGCCATGGAGTTACATGTATTCCCCATCCCGATCCCCCCTCCCACCTCCCTCTCCACCCGATTCCTCTGGGTCTTCCCAGTGCACCAGGCCCAAGCACTTGTCTCATGCATCCAACCTGGGCTGGTGATCTGTTTCACTATAGATAATATACATGTTCTCTCGAAACATCCCACCCTCGCCTTCTCCCACAGAGTCCAAAAGTCTGTTCTGTACATCTGTGTCTCTTTTTCTGTTTTGCATATAGGGTTATCGTTACCATCTTTCTAAATTCCATATATATATGTGTTAGTATGCTGTAATGGTCTTTATCTTTCTGGCTTACTTCACTCTGTATAATGCGCTCCAGTTTCATCCATCTCATTAGAACTGATTCAAATGAATTCTTTTTAATGGCTGAGTAATATTCCATTGTGTATATGTACCACAGCTTTCCTATCCATTCGTCTGCTGATGGGCATCTAGGTTGCTTCCATGTCCTGGCTATTATAAACAGTGCTGCGATGAACATTGGGGTGCACGTGTCTCTTTCAGATCTGGTTTCCTCAGTGTGTATGCCCAGAAGTGGGATTGCTGGGTCATATGGCGGTTCTATTTCCAGTTTTTTAAGAAATCTCCACACTGTTCTCCATAGCGGCTGTACTAGTTTGCATTCCCACCAACAGTGCAAGAGGGTTCCCTTTTCTCCACACCCTCTCCAGCAGCAAATTGGAAACTATTAAAGAATAGCTCCTCTTTTCTCCTTTCTCCTAGTTATTGGCAATGACATTCTACTTTCTGTTTATCATAATTTAACTACTTTAGCTAATTATGAGATAACTCATATAAATGCAGTTATAAAGTATTTGTCTGTCTGTGAATGGCTTATTTAACTTAGTATAATGTCCTTAAGATTCATCCATATTGTTGCTTGTGACAGGATTTCCTTTCTTGTTAAGGCTGAATTATATTTCATCATATATATTAATTTTGTTCATTCATTCTTCAACCAAAAGACACTTGAATTGCTTCCACCTCTTGCTTACTGTGAATAGTGCTGTTATGAAAAGGGGTATACAGATATCTCTTCAAGACCTTGGTTTTAAATCTTTTGGATATATACACAGAAGTGGAATTACTGAATCACTGGAAGTTCCATTTTTAATTTGGGGGGAAAACTCCATGTTGTTTTGCATTCTTTTACAATCCCATCATAGTGAACAAGGGTTCTAGTTTCTCCCTATCCTTGAGAAGGCTTGTTGTTTTCTCTCTGTGCCTCACCCACCCCACAGGGTGGGGTTGTTTTCTCTCTGTGCCTCACCCACCCCACAGAGTGGGGTTGTTTTCTCTCTGTGCCTCACCCACCCCACAGGAGCCAACCAAAAGTGTGTAAGGTGCTGTTTTGGTGTGCATTTAATTTGCATTTCTCTGATGATTAGTGATGCTGATCATCTTCTCAAGCACTTGTTGGCAATTTGCATACTATCTTTGTAAATATATCTATCTAAGTCTTCTGCCCATTTTAAAAGATCAGGTCATTTGATATTTTGTTGTTGAGATGTAGGATATACATATATATATATATGTATATATATATTATATAAAAAAGTTGCATATCCTATATATATGCACCTTTTATTAGATATATAAGAGTTAAACATTTTCTCCAATTCCTACATTACACTTCACTCTGTTGACTGTGTCCTTTGAAGTATAAAGTTTTAAAATTCAATGTAGTCCCATTAATTTATGGGGCTCTGCTTTTGGCATCATATCCAAGAAATCATTGCAAAGTCCAGTGTCATGAAGCTTTTCCCTATGCTTCCTTATAGATTTATAATTTTAGGTCCTATATTTAGGTCCATAATCTATTTAAATTTTGTGTATATAGTGTAAGATAAGGATCCAATTTCAGCCTTCTGTTTGTGTATATCCAGTTTTTCTAACAGTATTTGTTGAAGAGACTTTCACTTTTCCCTTAAGTGATCTTGGTATTCTTGTCAGAGATCATTTGACCATATATGAAAAGACATATTTCTGGAATTTCTATTCTATCCTGTTGGACTATTTGTCTCTCTTTATACCAGTAATACATTGGTTTGATGACTATAGCTTTGTTATATGTTTTGAATTTACAAAGTTTTATTATGCCAACTTGGTTCTTTTAAAAAATTACTCTGCTTTTTAGAGTTTCTTGAGATTCTTCACAAGTTTTACTATTGTTTTTTGTATTCTTACAAAAATGGCATTGAAAGTTTCATAGGGCTTGTGTTAAATCTGTAGATTGTTTTAGGTATATGGATTTTTTAAGAATAGTCCTTCTATTCCTGCAGAAAGCTTGTCTTTCCATATATTTCTGTCTTCTTGTATTTCTTTAGTGATATTTTGCAGCTTTCAGGGTACAAATCCTTCATCTACTTACTTAGGTTTTTCCCAAAGTATTTTATTCCTTTAGATGTTAAATGGAACTATCTTAAATTCCTTTTCAGACTGTTACTTGTTAGTGTACAGAAATGCAACCAATTTTTATGTGCTGACTTTTTATTTGGTATCTTTGCTCAATTTGTTTATTGCTCTAACAGTTTTTCTCTGTGTGTGGAATCTTCAGAATTTTCAACATACAACCTATGAGCAGAGAAAATTTTACTTCTTTCTTTCCAATTTGAATGCCTTTTATTTATTCGTCTTACTTAATTACTCTGGCTAGGCCTTCCAATATTATGCTGAATAGAAGTGAAGAGAGTGGGCATCTTGCCTTGTTCCTAACTTAAGAAAAATGCTTTCTTCACCATTAAGTATGATGTTAGCTGTGGGCTCTTTAGAAAAGTCTGTATTATCTTGAGGCAGTGCCCCTCTACTCTTAATTTTTGTTCAGTTTTGCTTTCTTTTTTTTTTAGTATTTTAATCATAAAAAGTTGTTGAATCTTTTCAATTTTTTTGCATCATTTGAGATGATCATATGCTTTTGGCATTCATTTTGTTAATGCGGTATACAACACTGATTGATTTGCTTATGTAGAACTATATTTGTATCCTTGTATACTTAGAAATGGTATACAATCTTTTTTATGTGCTATTGTAGTCTGTTTGCTGGTATTCCATTAAAGATTTTTGCATCAATATTCATCAGGTACATTTGTCTATAGTTTCCTCTTTCAGTGTCTTTGGCTGTGGTATGAGGTTAATGTTGACCTCAGAGAATCTGTGTGAAAGTATTATGTCATTAAATTTTGGAAAGTTTCAGGAGGATTGGTATTAATTATTCTTTAAACAGTATAATTCTCCAGTGAAGCCATTTGGTCCTGAGATTTTGTTAGATGTTTTTGATAACTTATTCAATCCCCTTACTTATTATTGATCTGCTCAGATTTTCTAACTTTTCCTGATTTAATCTGCATAGGTTGTGTCTTCTTAGGAACTTACCTATTTCTTCTAGGGTATTCAATTTATTGGTGTATAATTGTTTGCAGTATCTGTTGTAATCCTTTTCACTTCTGTGACATTGGTTGTAATGTCCCCTTTTTAATTTCTGATTTTTGGTATTTTAATCTATTCTGTTTTTTTCTTACTTAATCTAGCTAAGGGTTTACCAACTTTTCAAAAACACACTTAATTTTATTGGTTTTTCTATCATTATTTTAAATTTCAATTTTATTTATCTCTGCACTAATCTTTATTATTTCCCTTTATATTTTCTAGAATGTAAAATTAGGTTGTTGATTTGAAGTCTTGCGTCTATTTTTAGTGTTTGAATATATAGCTACAAATTTTCCTTTAGCACTGTTTTGCTGAATCTCATGAATCTCGGGATGCTCTGCTTTTCTTTTCATTTGTCTCAAAGTATTTTCTAATTATGGCCTTTTCTTTGATGTCTTGATGGTTTGGTATTTTCTAATTGTGACTTCTTTGATGCTTTGGTGTATTTTAAGTGAAAGTGAAGTCGCTCAGTCGTATCCGACTCTTTGCAACCCCATGGACTGTAGCCTACCAAGTTCCTCCGTCCATGGGATTTTCCAGGCAAGATTACTGGAGTGGGTTGCCATTTCCTTTTAATTTCCATTTGTTTATGGATTTTCCACTTTTTCTCATGTTACTGATATCTAGATTAATTCCATTGTCATCAAAGAAGATATTTTTTATGATTTCAGTCTTGTGGAATTTGTTAAGAATGTTTTTGTGGCTTAACATGTAATCTATCATGAAGAATATTCTATGTTCACTTGAGAAGAATGTATAGTCTAATGTTTTGAGGTTGTGTGTTCTGTATGTGTCTGGCTAGGTCCAATATTTTATTAATATAATGCTTGTTATTCAAGTTCCCTATTTTCATAATTTTGTCATTTTTTTCATAAAGCATTGAATTATCCTTCTATTATTTTATTTCTGTTCTTTCTCCCTCCAATTTTGTAAATTTTCCTTTATGTAATATTTAGGAACCCTGAGAATTGGTACCTAAAGATGTATAATTCTTATATCGTCTTGGCTAATCAGCACCTTTCTTACTGCATAATGTAGATCTAATGTCTCAAAAATTATCACAAAAGTATCTTTCTTAAAAAAAAAAATGAGTCTCTTGTAGATAGAAAACAGATTCTATTTTTTGTTGTTGTTTTGTTATTTTGTTTTGCTTTATCCATTCAGTCTAATTCTTTTGTTTGGAAGGTCTATTCAATTAATATTTAAAATTACAACTCTTTAGGAAGGACTTATTATTGCTATTGCATTGTTTTCTGTATGTCTTGTAGCTGTTTCCCCCCCCCCAACTATCTTCTGTTTTTCTCTTGATATTTTTTAATTATATGCTTTGATTTCCTTCTCATTTCCTTTTATGTATAGTCTATAAATATTTTCTCTGTGGTTACTATTGCAATTACATAAAATAATTTTAAATTATAGCATTCCACCTTAAACTAACAACATCTCTAATTATGTATAAAAATCAGTTTCTGGAGTTTTATTTTGTTCCTTTGATTAAGACATATTTTCTGTTTCTTTGCATATTTTGTAATTGTTTTTCTTTTTTGCTAGAATTTGAGCACTAAAAAAAAAAGGGCAACCTTTCCCAGGATTTGCATTCTAGTAGCTCAGATTCTTTACCATCTGAGCCACTAGGGAAGCCAGCTGGTAAAGCAAGACCTTTACAAACTGGGCTGAAGGTTTTAGGGTTTCTCAAACCTTTTCTAATTTCTTTCTCCCCCTAGTGTCTGCCTGCAGAACTGCAGCTTTAATATGCCTCATTTCTGTTTTTAGTCGCTTTCTTGCTACGACTTTGATCCTATTAACACTGAGCCAGGTGAGACAGAAACTAGTCCCGCACCAGCTCCAGACAAACCAGGCTATTGGAGTCATGATGCACCTTTCTCTTCCCAATGGAGGAGCCCTCGGAGGGAGGGTTTTGTTCCCTGTTGCTTGGCACTGTGCCATGAAGAGGTGTGACAAATGCCGTGAATTTCTTTTTCACTAGAATTTCTTTTACACTAGAATTTCTTTTTCACTAGAATCTTTTCTTGGTTTCATAACAGCCTGAGTATTGAACCTTTTCAACGAGTCTCTAGAGTTCTCACAGAGTATTCTGGTCCATATATTGTTAACTCAATGTCTCCGTAGAGAAAGGAGGGCCTGTAGATTCCTAGTCAGCCAGCTTGTGTGTGTCACTCTGCTCTTTGGTTTTAAAGGTGTTCCTCCAATGTTTTCTTGCTCTCGGTACTGTTGTGGAATGCTCTGAAATCATCTTGATTCATGTTATATTTTTTCAAATGTTACTTCTTTTTTCTCTTTGTAGGTTTTTGGCTTTTCTTAAGTAAGATGTTTTTCTCTTAGTCACTTTTTATCCATTGTGCTTAAATGATTTAGGCCTTAAAAAAAAAAACTATTATCTTTATTATATTTAAAAGAATTTCTCATTCATAGGTACTATCTTGCCTCTTATTTTCTCTCCTTCTTCTTTTGTATTTCCTGTATTCTCTTTATCTGGAATTACCATATTCCTTTAAAATTATATCTATTACATTGCTTCTCTCATTTTTATATTTTCTCTTTATTTTTCATTCATTTCATTTTTCTTTGCTCTGTTTTCTAGAAGATATTTTAAGTGTGTCTTCCATTATCTTTCAGTGCTTCTAATTATCTTTTCTTTTTTTCACTTTTACTACAATGTTTTAATCTCAGAGATCACCCCTAGAATAACCTTTCTTATATCATCTTCCTCTTGCATTCTTGTTATAGATACAAAATCTTTTCTTAGAACTAGGTGTATTAATAGTGAATTTTATATTAAAAGTGTGTGTTTTTTTTTTAATTTTTTCTTTCTTTATATAGTTTCTTTCCTCCAGGCTGGTTTTTCTGCATGTTATTATTTTTTTTCCCTCTCTCACTCTTTCTTTGTTTTTATACTCCTCCTTCAATTTTTTTTTCACATATCTGGCAATAACCATTTAGATATGTGTTGTAATTAGTAGGGGGAGATATTTTGACTGAAAATTCTGAAAGCATGGGTTTGGAAAAGGGGGTCTCTGATATTGTGCTTAATTATAAATGAAATGAAAAGGTCAATATGAAAATATCAGTAGCTTTAGCGTTTTCACCTTGAACTTATCTAGTTAACTTTGTGAGGTTGAGGATATGCTTGCCTTCCCTCTGAGAACTGGGAAGGAGAAGGATATAGGTTACAACATTTTTATGCACTTTTTCACAACATAACTTGTTTTCTATGGAGTAACTCCTCTCAGTTGTCCAAGGTCTTAACCATTCCTAAGAATCCTTCTACTAACCTCTCAGAAAGTAAACTCCCAGAGTATTGTGGTGGGATATAGCCATCCGGTGTCATAGACTGTGAAGGCAATATATGAATCTAACTGCTTTTTAATCTTTAGCTCAAGTCTCCTTCCTTAATTGCTTCCCCTTAAGCTCCAGTAAATTAGATAGCTGATTATATAAATTCTGGAACTTTCTGAGAATTCTTTATTGTGATTTGGGTTTACAGCTTTGTCCACTACTATCATAATACTCAGTTATCTGTGTATCTGGGCTTAGCTGGTGGCTCAGTCTATAAAGAATCCACCTGCAATGCAGGAGACACTGGCTTAATACCTGGATTGGGAAGATGCCCTAGAGAAGGAAATGGCAACCCACTCTAGTATTCTTGCCTGGGAAATCCCATGGACAGAGGAGCCTGGCAGGCTAACCCCCATGGAGGTCACAAGAGTCACACACAACTTTGAGACTAAACCACCATCACCATCTGTGTATCCATTGTCTTCACTCAGATTTTCTTGCTATTGTCTGCTCTCTTGTTCTCTCTTTTCCTATAGTTTTAATGTACTTGCCATACCATAATTTGTGTTTTATAAAGAAGATTAAAAGTAGCTACATGACGGATCATCCTAAGTGTATCAATCAATAGATCAGGTATTCCATTCCCAGTCACAACCAAGAAAGCATTTGGGTAAATCTGATTACCACTTTACCTTTCTGCTTACTGAGGTGCCCAGGCCACCTTGCCTTTCATATTTAAGTGCTGCCATTTGGCTTCTGCCACAATGTGGTTTCATTAGTTTGTCTGAGATGTGATTAAGACAATACAAATGGAGCTATGGGGAAGGGTTTAGAATTCTCCTTATATGACAATTCTCTCAGATAAAAACATTATGAGGACTTTGTTATTGTTGTACAGTCACTAAGGCACGTCCAACTCCTAGTGATCCCGTGGACTGACTGCAGCAGATCAGGCTTCGCTGTCCTTCACTCTCTCCCAGGAGTTTGCTCAAAAACAAGACAACTGGAGCATCAGACCAGGAAATAAATCTGATTCTGGGGCAAAAAATAAAATAAAGCTCAGAGAGACTTATTCAGTCTCTCATTTAACCTGACAACTCTATTCTAATTCTCAATACAATACAATCTCCCAATTAATACTATAATATCCACAGAAGTGTTACGGTGAGGCTTCAAAATCAATTTAGACTTTAAATCAGCAATCTGAAGGAGCAGCTTCTGTATCTGATTTTTTTGCTATGTGAGCCTTATGGCTAAACCATCAAAGTCAGTCAGAAAAACTTTGTGATTAAGTGACCATTCTTGAACTGAAAATTTAAAATCATGAGTTTGTAATTTTCTTCCTTAAAGCTCCTGTGTGTGTTATAAATCACAGTCCATACCCACAGACTTCATATTCCAACTTTTCTTGAAGAAATGTTTTATTGCAGAAGCCACACAATTTATCAAAGTGTTGGCTTTATTATACCTTTTCTATCAGGTGACCACAGGTGAAGCGCTTAAGTCCCTAACACATCAGCATAGAGTAACATCTAGCAGTAGCCTTATACCCAAGTTAAGAAAATTCTTGCTGTTTTCAAAATCACCCAAATCTGAGAAGCAATTTCAGACTATTTCCTTGAGTGTCTGTTTCTTGCAGTAGCTCTGTACAATTACACTATCAGGTGTGGTTCAGTGTAATCCACTGAATCAAAGAATATACTTTATTTGAAGGAGCAAATGATTTTTATTATGTGTGTAATAGGTAACCTGAAAATCAGAGATCTGAATAGTGGAGCAGACCCAGAATTGAACATTCAGGGTCACTGCATTGCCATTGAACATTGCATTGCCAGCTGAAGAAGAGCCAAGAGTCAGAGGAATCTGCCTTGAGTAAGATGACAAAAATAAAACCTACAGTTGAGATAAGAAGATGCCAGTATAGCTGCCACACTCAGAATCATATCCTCTGTTACCTGATTCACATCAGCAAAACTGATACCTTTGGCTTCCCTCACTCCCTCCATGAATCAGTTACAAATCAACTTCACACCCCAGTGAACCTCCTCCATAGAAAAGAAATTATATCCAGAATCTTAACATGCTGGATGGAAATTGAAAGGAATCTTGAGCAAATGGTATAAGTGATCTGCTTCATCTAATCACTAAAGGAAAATGAATCTAGAAAAAAAAGGTTAAAAGAGAACAGAAGATTGAGTCTGGTTTACAAATGTTTCAGTTTGATTTGTCAGTACCACATCAAAGGGAGCTTCTCTGTTAAGTGAGGAATGTGGCAGAAAGATGCAATAGGTGGCAGGAAGAGTTCTATATTTTATTTTTTATGCTTGAAGGGATAAACACCCTCTTCCTGTATTGAATACAATGGTTAGGCCTTATGACAGAAATTTGGAAAATTGGAAGCAAGAGGTGCAGCCTTTCCGAATGAGACACAAGTCTGAACATACGCATGATCCATGCTAATGTTTTTAAAAGGGTATTAGGACACTGCAAGAAAGGTACAATCTTAGTGCTGCTACTGCAGTCACCACCATATATCTTGATATTCTCTCAGGAGTGATTCTCTGTGTCTAAGTTCAAGAAATAATTTTTAAAATGCTTATTGTGCATACTAAGTCACTTCAGTTGTGTCTGACCCGTTGCAACCCTATGGACTGTAGTCTGCCAGGCTCTCTGTTTGTAAGATTCTCCAGGCAGTAAAGGAGTGGGTTCCCATGCCCATCTCCAGGGTATTTTCCTGACCCAGGGATCGAATCTTAAGTCTCCTTCATTGCTTATACTTTTGGCTAAAAACTATATTCTCCTTAGCATAATATTTCAGATGTCAGCACACTGGGAGAAGAAGTGGTACACAGCATTTATAATAGCTAACAGGGTGAATATTCACTACGGGCCACACACTGTCCTAAATGCTTCACGTATTTTAGCTTGACTAATATGCATCCCGTTCTGTAATTATCCTGATGTAACCATCCTGTAGAGCAGGGTGGACCTCCCACACAACCAAAATATGGTTCAGATGTTGACACTGTTGACACTACACACATATTATAAGAATATGAAAAACTTCATTAAAACTGTAACTGAAGTCCCTGGGGAGGGCAGGGTAGGTTTCTCATGCAAATCCAAAGTGGCCTCAGAAAGCAGGGAGAGGAGACAGTTTCAGTGTTTTTATTATGGCTAGGATGTTGGGCTGAGGATGAGAGTTCCCCTACATGGGCAGAGGGATGTGTAGTTTGAGCCTTCCACTAGAGCCAGAGGATGGAAAATATTGCCTTTCTTATCAGCTTGTATCCACAAGGGGCACAAGAGACAGAGCTAAAAGGAGTTCATACAGGACTTCCCTGGTGGTCTAGTGGTTAAGAATTCACCTTGCAATGCAGGGGATACTTGTTCAATCTGGTCAGGAAGATCCCACAGGCTGCGGGGCAACTAAGACTAAGTCCATGAGCCTCAAATACTGATCCTGCATTCTGGAGCCCACAAGCTACAACTTCTGCAGCTTGTTCGCCCTAGAGCCCATGCTCCACAAGATAAAGCACTGCAGCGAGAAGCTCACACACTACAAATAGAGAGTAGCCCCTGCTCTCCACAACTAGAGAAAGCCCGCACACAGAGACGACGACCTAGCGCAGTCAAAAATATATATTTTTTTATAAGTGCAAATAAGGTCAACTGTTGGCCAAGGAATCTAGTGCTAAGTTTGGCCACTTGCTTCCCTTGGGTCCTATCTTTTATTATATATACTTGGTAAAACAGAATCACTCCCCTGGACTTCATCACATGTCTGGTGTCACTGCTGTTGGTTAAGTGTATGAACATTGATGTTCACTCAGGTGAGATAGTCAAGAGGTCTGGGAGAGGGTTACCCTTTCTCACTATGAAATCTAGAAAAGAAAAAAGATGAGGGAAGGCCATTCTCTTCCTATAGGATGAATATGCCAGAGGGCACAGGGTCCATTCAGCAGTATCAGATCTGTACATCACTACTTCCATGACCCATGGCATCATGAGTACTGTGCAGCCTATGAACCTCTATTTCCAAGAGAGCCAATATATGACCATGATATATACCTCTCTCAGACTCAACAGGGCCTGTGTGTCGGAAAAAGAGAGAGGGGAGACAGGGAGAGGTATTTGAGAATGAATGAGAGAGAGAAAATATTAATGAGAAAGTGATAAAGAGAGAGACCAGCAGATAATTAAATGGAACTGTTCTCATTAGATTCTGTAACATCACCTAAGGAGAATATACAAAGCAAAGAGTTAAGGAAGGGGTTATGGGGAGAGATAAAAAGCCTTTTCAGGGAGAAAACTGGAAGATAGCACAAGAGAAACAAAGATGGGGGAAGATGATTCAATAAAAACAAAATTGGGAAGGAAAGAGCAGTGGAGTGGTAAGAACTGAATGATGTAAAAGTAAGAAAACAAATGATAGTTTATAAAATATTATTTAGTACTGGGAGGCTTAGGAAGATAAAGTTCAACATTAGTATGAATAAATTTATTAGGAATAGTGGATGGGGAAAGACTTCAATTTGAGAAGCAAATGATTAAAAATCAGTTTGAAAAGGAAAAAAGTCAAATTATATTTGAGGAGGACATGAGTTTGAATGAGAAATTGCTTACATTTCTTTATTATCCTTTGGCATATTTTAGTATTTATAAAAATTGAACAAATAATTCATAGTCACTTTAGATATTTAGAACAAAGGAATTAAACTTCTTACTTACTTAATTCCATATTAATGATTTGTGTATGTATGCCTTTCCTGATATACATTCATGGGAACCTAGTATACATTCTGCTGTGAGATCAGATATTTCTATTAATTACAAGGTTTGGGGATATTATTATTTTAACAGGAGTCATTTTATCACATTGGATAAAATGGATCCATTAATGTGTTAATGTGGATCCATTAACATTTGTCAGATTAAGTCTATAATTTTTTATTTTTAAAATATGGCTCTATTATTTTCTTCCTTTTTAATTTTTTTCAGTTATAACCAAAAGAAATCTGTTTGAAGAACAGATTTGGTGTACATACTAGCTAATTTGCCTCATTATTTAACAGAATTAAAGTTATGAGATACTATATATGTATAGTATATTCACATACATAAATAGCAAATATTTCTTGATGTAAAATTTGTTTTCCTATGAGAAATTTATAAATGGTTTTAAGCTAAAAATAAAAATCCAGAAATTAAAGTTACTCTTGAAGAAGAAATTAAATAGACATAGCCAGGTCTCTGAAGGAGTAAGAATTTTGATTCAATAAAGATATAAAAAGATTAGGCTTAATCAGAGAAAAGGATTTTCTTTCACTGAAGGTGAGGAAAAGAAACAAACATGTAAGTAGATTCAGATTAAATTATTTATGTGAAGACTCTACCTTGAGAGAATACACCAGAAACCTACATTCTCTGTAAATCGCAGGTCTACAATTAGCATAGGGGCTTGAGGAAAATGAGAGAAAATGAAAAATTTTACTTCAGGTACACAGGGCATAAAGGTCAAAAGAAGCCAGAAGACTGGCAGTTAAAATGAAGTAAGGCAAGATGGGAAAATTGACACTTGAAACCTCTCAAATTTATACAATGGAATGGTTTTTGTTTCTTTGAATCATTTTGAGGACCTAGATTTAAAAGCATTATTTCAGTTTCTGCATCATGAAGTAGGACAGCTTTTTAGTTTTTTAGTGTAGGGTAAGGTCTAGAAAGTAGGCAAAATGAAATAGGATATAATCTAAGACAAAATGCAGAGAAAATGGAGGAACTAAAAGGTTGTTAGATTGGGAAAAGGCAGGAAAAGAGATGTTTTCATCTAGAAACACAGAAAAATAAGTATGCAGAGGGGAAAAAAAAAAAAAATCATGCCCTTCCAGATGCAGGATCAATTAATATGTTACAGAACTCAAAAGAATATAAGAATATAAGAATCACTGCAGGTCAAAATAAAGGATTTAAATGTTAAGCAACACTTCTGTTTCTGCAACTGAAAAAATGGATTAATTTCTTCCCTAGGAGCTTTTGTCATTCTAGGCATGAGTTGATCTTGTGACCCAGGCAAATGGACTCCACTTAGAAGAAAAACTGAAGAGCTTTTTGGCAGTCATTCAGAACAGTCATTTCAAAATGGAAACCATGCGGTCAAACTCATAATCAGATTTCCCTTTGCCAAAAACCTGGGCTCTGTTTAGCCTGCAGGTGGAAAATCTGGTTAGAAGCTATGAGATGGTGTGGTATTTCCCACAGTCTTACAGTGCTTTGAATCTTCCACAAGCACATGACCAGTCTTCCTGTCAAGGCATTTGCCATAGTTTGAAGCTGCCTGAGGCAAGAATTTAAGAGCTGAACTCAAAACCTCCGAAGATAAAAAAAAAAAAAAAAAGCTCTTTCAGTCTTTCATGAATAAAAGTTTCATGAATAAACCTCTAGCTGCTGAATATAAAACCCTGGAGGACTTCACTTAAGGGACAGAAATAAACCATCTCTCTCCAAATTAATACTGGTTTTCATTAAGGGAATCAGTAAAACAAGAGCTATTTAGTACACTTAATCTCATTGTGTTATGCATTCCTGACTTGTGCAACGCAGGTAATAAAACCAACTTTATAGCTTTTTGTAAAAATTAAATGAGAAAAAAAAATATGTGTGTACATTTTAAAGATCTTAGCACCTATAGTAAGAACTTAAGGAATTTTTATTACCGTATACGTGCACAGACACACACACACACACACACAGCCCAACAACGAAATTCTGAGTTACAGGGAGAAAATACTGTGTCTTTATTGATACTTATATCACCAGAACAGTGACTTGCCTGGAAACTGATTCGGATGCAGTATTTGTTTATGGAATAGTTTGGTTTCTTATAGTGGTAATGCTTGTAGAAATGATGAAAAGAAAAACAGCTTCCAAATAAATCACAGGATTTCAGCCTTTGTGAATGGAGGTACTTAGGCCTCTTAGTAAGATTTATTATAAATTTTCCATAAAAAAGTTTATAACACTTGTAATTAAAGTCAAATTTGCTTGCTAAATCACTTCAGTCATGTCTGACTCTTTGCGATCTTATGGACTGTAGTCTGCCAGGCTTCTCTGTCCAAGGGATTCTCCAGGCAAGAATACTGGAGTGGGTTGCCATGCCCTCCTCCAGGTTATCTTCCCAACCCAGGGATCGAAGTCACATCTTCTGTGGCTCCTGCGTTGCAGGCGGATTCTTAACTGCTGAGCCACTGGGGCCAAATTTGAGCAAATGCAAACATGAAAAATAATTTTTTTTTCAAGTAAGGGTTCAGACGCAAGAAAATGACATTGGAGACAGACCTAAGATAAGCAGAGAGCAGTTTCCAGAGATGAGAATGGAAGAACTTATATCATTCAAAATCAATTACAAATAATGACCATTTCCATAAATTACATCCAACTGAAAATTCCATGAACAGAGGAGCCTGGCAGGCTACAGTCCATAGGGTCACAAAGAGTCGGACATGACTGAGTGACTTAGCACACAACACGAGGTCTTTTTCCAACTTCTTAGACAGTAAAAAAACCATGAATATTTATACTTTGTTTCAGACTTATAAAAAATACACAGTGTATCCATCTCAGTATGTTCTATCACCTACAACATTTTACTAATATACATAGTAAAGGACCTAGATAAAGGTTCTTTCCTATTATTATTTTTTGTCAACTGAAGAAATCCTGTTGGACTATGACTGTCACAATTATGGTTTATAGGGTGAGAAAATTCAAGAAGCTCTCTCTCAAGTATTTCAATATTTTACAATTTATAGCAATACTATTAGGTCACCTATAACTTAATGAGAAAATAGTATCAAAAGCAGATACTCTTTGAAGTTGTAAACAAGCTTTAAGATCTATCATTTCCTGGAATGCCAAGTTTTACTGAGCATCAGTTGGAAGACTTAGAATAGTAGTCAGTCAAATATGATGAAAATGGTGGAGGAAGAAATCATACAAGGTAGTTTGTTTAAGGGTATCAGAAACAGAAGACCTATAATGCTGGAGCAGCATAGCTAAATGGTTTCAGTCAAGTCAATGCTTTGAGACTTAATTGTTGTTTAGTTGCTAAGTCTTGTCCGACTCTTTTTGTGACCTCATGGACTGTAGCCCACTAGGCTCCTCTGTCCATGAAATTTCACAGGCAAGAATGCTGGAATGGATTGCCATTTCCTTCTCCAAGGGATCTTCCCGAGCCAGGAATCAAACCTGCATCTCCTGCATTGCAGGCAGATTCTTTACTACTGAGCCACTTGAGAAACTAATATTAGAAAATGACAAGCCTTACTATTATCATCCTAGAACTGTTTTCAGCTCCAGGAAATGATCTTTCCATCTGCTTTCAAATGAACACCTCAGTTAAAAAATAACTTGCATAAAATGAATAAACATAATTTAAAAACCTCCACTAGATCATATATATACATATATATATATACACACAAATATATGTGTATATATTCATTTCCTTTCTGCTCTTGTATACATAAATATTACTATATTACTATATAATATAGCTACCTTGTGACCTTATAGCTTGTGTCCTAATTTTGTTGACTTAATATGTGGCATTATAGCTTGTGTCCTAATTTTGCTGACTTAATATAAATTATCATTTCCTTTCTGCCCTTGTATACATAAATATTACTATATAATATAGCTACTTTGTGACCAGACTTACATGAAGGGCATTTCACATACTGTATATAATATCTGCATGTTAATTAATTCTGAGAGATAGCACTTTAGACACTAGCTTAGCTTCATTTCATAAAGATGCTAACTCCATAAGGAACGTAAATTTTCTCATCAATTTAAATCTATCATGCTTAAAATTGAGTCTAGAATACTGGAGTATGGAAATAACAATGTTGATTTATGAAGGTACTTAACAGAGGCCAGAATCTCTCTATCTTTATATATCTATATTCTTCCTAATGCAAAAGGAATTAAAGCTATCTACAATTGAAACCAAAGCAATAAAATTTTTTTAAAAATCAGTTTTATTTGGACAGTTAAAAAAACTAGTTTGAAGGGATATGAAACTATGCAGTGAAGATGATACTTGCTTTAATTTACCATATCCTGTGACATTTGATATAAATGAATAACCAAAAATATTATTAAAAATGTTTCCAGTCCTGTATAATTTAGTTAATATGATGTGATCTGAAGTGAAGCGAAGTGAAAGTCACTCAATCGTGTCCGACTCTTCACAACCCCAAGGACTATACAGTCCATGGAATTCTTCAAGCCAGTGTACTGGAGTGGGTAGCTGCTCCCTTCTCCATGGGATCTTCCCAACCCAGGAATCGAACCCAGGTCTCTGGCATTGCAGGTGGATTCTTTACCACCTGAGTCACTAGTCTATTTCAATTCTAGAATGTTATGATGCTCTGAGAATGCAGGAGGTCAAAGAGTATCAAGATATTGTGGCAGTAGTCTAGTAATGACATAAACTGCCATAGGCTAAGGAAAAGTCTTCGGATATCAGAGGACAGGGTGCACCTGAAGGCTGCAGAATCAAGAACTAAAAACTGGCTTGTTTTGCACTCAGATATGGTGTTTCACAGAGTTGATCTAAAACATGTTTTTTTAATATAAAATATTTTATTTTTATTATTTAGATGATTGCATGTGTGCTCGCTCAATCAATCAGTCCTGTCCGACTCTTTGCAACCCCATGGACTGTAGACCACCAGGCTCCTCTCTCCATAGGATTTTCCAGGCAAGAAAACTGGAGTAGGTTGCCATTTCCTGCCCCAGGGGATCAGCTCAACTCAGGGACTGAACCCATGTCTCCTGTGTCTCCTGCACTGGCAGGCATATTCTTTATCATTGGAACACCTGGAGAGTCCTTCCATGATTACATATTTCAAATATATAAGTAAACATGTTAAACAATGAAACAGACATTTGCATACCAACAATCTATCTTAATAAAATATTATCACTATGTCATAAGTATTTAAGATTTAATGTTTTAACTAAATGAAATTTTATAGACATATATGAAGTTCCCTATGTGCCTATACACTTTTTGATATATCTCCCTTTTTTTCTAGAAGTCACCACTGTCACAATTTCAGATGTATCATTTCACTGTATGTTCTTTTATAATTTAGTATCATTGGTTCCATAAAACTTTTTTCAACTCATATATTTAAAGGTAAAATATGGCTATCCATATATTGTTCTGAAGAATTTTTTTCATTCAAATTTATGTGCTGAATTTACCCCTACTAAATTAAATGTGCTCTGGTTAATGTCCATTAGAATATTGTACGAAAGTACTATAACATGCATTTTCCTGCAAATCAGCATTTATATTTCCTACTTTGCACTATTAAAAATTGTGCAAGAGCTATATTTTCTCTCTTATTGTACACATGTGTGAGAGTTTCCCCAGAGCATATAGTCTAATCAATCTAACCCTTAAAATCTACTGATGGAAAAATTCTTAGGCCTTCATGGAGTTTATCTTCATCCTCTGCTATGCCAGTGTCTTATCTCTAACATTCTATACAAATATTGTTCATCTGTTATTTTGTTTGTTCTTGGGCTGTGCCATGCAGTTTGCAAGATCCCCAAGTGAGGATCACACATACTCCCCGTACCCCCTGCAGTGGAAGGACAGGGTCCTAGCCACAGGGCTACCAGGAATTCCCTGTTCATCTGTTCTGATTAGCGGGATGACAGTCATGTGGTAGACCAGTGCTCTGTTCTTTAGGATGTGCACAGGTTCCAGGCCTTTATCATATTATGACAGAGAGGGAAAGCTTTAATAATAACCTAGGTCATAAGTACACCTTTAAATTGCTGTTCATTCTAAGAGAATGAGAATTGTTTTTCAATTTCTTTTGCAATATGGACAGACACAAATTTTTCACTCAGTCAGTAGGCACATACCATGCACCTCAGACTTTATCAGCTATGGAAAATAACCCACTTTGGACATAGGGTCTGCAATTAGCTCATTATCTGTTTGAGCATACAGCAGTGCACTTCATCCTTCAGGATCATTCTAGTTTTTGCAGGGATCAGGACCAGCGACAGAAATGAAGACATCATGGATTCAAGCACTCTTGCATCCTTTATCATTTAAGGGTAGGATCTATTTCTGCCATTCCTTCAGGCAAGTATTGTTTTTATTTAATATCTTGATTGGGAGAGGGAATCCACTGTAAAACTTCACTTAGCCATTTCGCAGCATTAGCTCTTAATCAACAGAACAAAGATCCAAACCACAATGTGTGAATTATCTGGTGTGTTTATTCTAAATATGACTCTGGGGACTGTGTTCTGTAGATTCAATATACCTATTCCGCTCTAGAGGAGCACAATACTTCATTTATTAACTGTCTGCCATATAACCACACTCTATAATGATAAATATGCTTCCTAGGTCAGAAATCAATATGGGAATATGACACACGCAAAATATATCAAGATATATCATGTAATCTGAAGCTAGATAATTAACCACAGGGACAATTTGCAGTCCCACTATATCCATTGCTAGTCAGATTCAAGCCAGAACTTCATCTGTCATCTAACCTTCACAAATCTCCCATCTGATTAAGAGCCCACTTATTGCTAAAGATTAATATCATTTTAGAGTCAGCATCTCATAATCCCTAAGGGTTCTTTTCCTTTCTCTAATGTTTAGTCACCTATATACATGGGAGCAGGACAAATGTATGGTGTGTAGCAGCAGTTGTATTATAGAACAATTCCTTAAAGATACTCTAATTATAATAATTATTTTTATTATTTGCCAATTTGTATGTGAAGCAACAACTTGGTGAGCTTTTCTATGTCTTATATATCTCTTGACCCTGTGACCAATTAGCCATACTCACAGAGGCCTGATAGGTTAGATAAGCTCATGTGTTCATAACCATGGCTTATTTTGATAATTGCAATTATCTTTGCCTTTGATGGTTCGCAGCTATAACCTTGCCTCAACTACCCCGGTATCCCTTTATTTCCACTGATCACAGGAAACTTAATTCATTGCATCATCATCCAACATTGTCTATTGTCAACAAAAGTCAGTGACCACAGAGGTAACTGTGCATCTTTTCAACAAGTCTTGAAAGCTTTTATAAATATTCACTTTACTAAACTGTCACCAGATTCTTTATTTTGAGTGTGCCACTTATTTCCTGCTGAGACACTTCTACTTATATCAATTGATGAAAGCAAACACCCATATTGGGGGATATGTTTTCATTTATAGGTCATCTTCAATATTATTTGTTTATATTTCTGTAACTGTGATAGTTTGATATCCGTATCACTATAGAATGGAAGTAATGAAGGGTCATGGATTTGGATCTTGAAGAACATTGGATTGTGAGCCACCCCATGGGCAGTCCTCGGAAGTTGTTACTCGGGGAAAACTAGTTCCTTCAAAGAGTGAGGAAAAATAGTTTGTCCGGCAAGGGAATTTCAGGCTTGAGGCACCTTAAGACACCTTAAGTCTCACAGACTCATATGATTCTTTCTAATAGTTCTCATTTCATGTCTCAAGCAGCCCTCCTTCTTTGCCACTGCCTTATATGAACTTAAGAGTCCTGGTGGAATTGGACATATTATTGATGTTATGACTCAGAAATCCTCAAAGACCCTGAGATTGGTTCTTACTTTATCTGTCCTTTAAATACAGGAGATAGAGCAACCAACAAGGCTTTTAAATTTTTACTTGTATTATAAATTAGATACTTTTAGTCATCAATTTTTTCTTTGCTCATGAGCTATTTTCTACGGTTACAAGATAGCAGTGTCCTAATCTCCCACATCAAAAGGTTTACTCATTCATGCCACAAATATATAAGCAACTGAACTCAGAAGCTCTCTTTAAAAAAAAAAAGGACTATTACTGAAACCATTTCAATACAGTTCTTCAATTGGTAACTTTCCCAGTGTGAAACAGATGTCAAAATCAAACTGAACGAGTAGGTAAAAGTTAAGAAAACATTTACAACGGTCCATATAGGAATTTTGCAGTACCCTATGCATAGAAAGAGCAGGGCAAAAAAAAAAAAAAAAGAAAGAGCAGGGCAACTTTGCTTCCGCTAGGGCAAAGAAGGGAACATTTACTGGGACTTAGGTCAAGTAGCTGTATAGATGGGCCTGCCCAACTGAAACTAAAACATTGTTTGCTAGTCTTGGACAGTAAACATAGTAAATTCATAGAACATCCCGGAAACAGGGAACAAAGGCATTAAATACACTGAAACTTTTAATTAATAATTTCTATTTTGTTTTTCTTTTTTTTTTTCCAGATGTTTCTCCATTTTTTTTCCCCTTTGAACATCCTTGGTATTTGTAATTTAGATTATTTTTGAAAACTGATATTTTAAAGTGAATTTCTATTCCAATCCTTTCTTTTCTCAATAGTTTTCATAGAATTATGTTCTCCCAAGTGGTCTAAAATTTTGGCTTGCAGGATTATTTGAAGAGAACTTTTTATTTTCATTTTATTCTCTTTGTCTCTCTCTTGCCACCATTGTGTTTGTCTCTTCCTGTGTGAAGTTTTATTTTCCTGTTGAAGCCATTATTACTTCCATTTAGTACTCTAGGCTTCAAATTGAGAAATAAGTCTTATAATTAATTGTGATTTAGGTTCATTACTCCAACATGAGACTGGTGAAATGCAGATATATCCTCAGAGCAAGTGAAGTATTTGGATTTGAAAATCTTGTGTCTGTGTCTTTCTTCTTTAGGTATAGAGCTCACCAAGGCACATGATGGTATTTGAAAAGAGGGGAGTGTGGCAGGAGCTTTTCAGCCTCCTATCACAATATAGCCTTTTTTGGAGTCCCCAGCAGATTCAAGCTTCAAGCAGTGAGTCTGGCTTCGAAATCCCTTTTCTGCTATGGGAGGCAAATATCGCACAATCTTAGATCACTGATCTGTTTGCTTAAATATCATTTCTGCCTTTGGGCAGTGAGGGAAGAGAGTGGATTGTTCTCTCATCTCCAGATATTTTCCTTTTTCTATAGCTCCATTGCAGGGAAGGCAATGGCACCCCAGTCCAGTACTCTTGCCTGGAAAATCCCATGGACGGAGGAGCTTGGTAGACTGCAGTCCATGGGGTCGCTAGGAGTCGGACACGACTGAGCGACTTCACTTTCACTTTCCACTTTCGTGGACTGGAGAAGGAAATGGCAACCCACTCCAGTGTTCTTGCCTGGAGAATCCCAGGGACCGGGGAGCCTGGGGCTGCCGTCTATGGGGTCGCATACAATCGGACAAGACTGAAGCGACTTAGCAGCAGCAGAAGCAGCAGCAGCAGCAGTATAGCTCAATTGTCTTAGGGATTTTACTCCATTGTATTTGTTTAGTTAATGTCACGTTTTGAACCAGAGGAGATTATTACCAGAGCATAAATTCACCATATCCTCTTGACTGTATCAGCATACAATTCATTGATGTTAATTCACAATTTTCTCTTCAAAATATTGAAATAAAATTCAAAGGTGTCAGTATGCTCATATTAAAATTTAACATTTATTAAAATTATTTGGGCTTCCCTGGTGGCTCAGATGGTAAAGAATCTGCCTGCAAAGCAGGAGATCCGTACTATTTATAAAGTATTTTAATATTTAATAACCTATGTATTGTGAGGCTGTCATGGCTAACGCCATGACAGGCAGCCTAGATTAGGAGTAGGCCTGGTTTCCCGGGGTAACATAATTATCAGGCCTCCTGGAGCCAGCCAATCAACATATGCCTAGCCAGAAAAAAGGGAACCTATCAGGGGAAAGCTGAAAGCCCCACGTTGGGCCAACAAAAATTACCTTGCAACTGTGTAACCAATCTGCTTGCGCCAACTACCCACTGTGTAACCAATCCGATTGCGCCAACTACCTGCTGCTTATTTTGACCTAATAAATACGCGAGACAACTGGGGCTCGGGGCCTTTCTGTCCTCACACACCTGGTGAGGGTGGGAGGCCCTGGCTCGAGTCAGTAATAAATTCCCCTATTGCGAGTTGCATTGTTTCGAGGAGTCTTCTTTCCCGACCGGGGACTTGGACTACGGGCAGAACATGTATTAGCTTCTTATTTCTACTACATCAAATTACCACAGACATAATGCTTAAAATAACACAAATTTATTTTTTTACAGATCTCAGGTCCAAATCCACAATGGGTCTCACTGATACCAAATCATCTCCAAGGTCTGTATGACTGTATTTCTTTCAGTAGGATCTAGGGAAGACCTTGACTTGTCTTTTTCAGCATCTACAGGCCGCCTGCATTCCTTGACTGTCACCCCATTCCTTCATCTTTAATACCAGCAAGATCAGGCTGAATCATTTTCTCTGAGTTATTTTTCCTGCCTTCTCTCTGATTCTGACTATTTTACCTCTTTCCAAATTTATGAACCCTTGTGATTATACTGAGTCCACTGGGATAATCCAAGATAATCCTATTTAAAAAAATCAGTAGAGTAGCAAATTTAATGCCATCTGCAACCTTAATCCCCCTCTGCCATGTAATATAACATTGCCAGATATTCTGGAGGTTAAGACATGAATATATTTGAGATGTCATTACTTTGCCTACCACACAAGCTTTGTGTAGTAAGAACTAACTAGTTTAAAATATTTTTATAGGAAAAGCTAAGGGGCATCGATATGGAATCTGATTTGGTGTAACAATTTTTAACTAGGAAATTCTCATATAGAAATGTAAACAAAAATAATTTTAGGCAACTTAATCACAAATTACTCGTAGCCTTCATTTCAGGTGAACCTTTTTAATATTTTTTTTCATGTTTATAGCAAGAGTAGAAATGCTTTCTGCCAAACAAACCATGGTTTCTTGCCCTAGAATAGCATTTTCAGCAGCAATTTCTCAGAAATCTACTACTTGTAAATCTAAATCACAGAGGAGCACAATGATCTCTTTGACTTTAGCAATAATTTGTAGAAGCACAAAACTGCTGCAACAGATCAAAGTTTTTCACAGAGAACCTCCCTATTATGTAGACTGGGCTTCCCTGGTGACTCAGACTTTAAAGAATCCTCCTACAATGCCAGAGACCTGGGTTCGATCCCTGGGTTGGGAAGATCCCCCGGAGGAGGGCATGGCAACCCACTCCAGTGTTCTTGCCTGGAGAATCCCCACGGACAGAGGAGCCTGGCAGGCTAAGTCCATGGGGTCGCAAAGAGTTGGACGTGACTGAGCAACTAAGTACATACTAGATGTAATTTAAAGACAAAGCAAGGAACAAGAATCTGTTCACTTATTCATTCATTCATTTAACAAAATTTTTTAGCACTTATTGCTCACCTAAATTACACTACTGTTTACTTGTGGATCCAGTGATGGACAACAAAGACTTTCTGACTATGATATTGTTTTAACCTATAGATAATAAATAACCACATCACGGAGAAGGAAATGGCAACCCACTCCAGTACTCTTGCCTGGAAAATTCCATGGACGGAGGAGCCAGGTAGGCTACAGTCCATGGGGTTATTGAGTCGGACACAACTGAGCAACTTAACATTAACCACACGCTGAAATCTATCAATGGTGTTTGCATTTTTGTTTGTTTGTTTGTCTGTGGGGTTTTTGGTGGTGGTATTGGTTTTAGTGTGCCCAAACTTGCCTATATCCATTGCCAGTAAATGTTGTTGGATCAATCTTATGATTCTATTATTGTTTGTTTAACCATTTTTTTGGTCTCAGTGCTTTCTGGAAACATTGACCCTATTTTTTAAAATTATCTTATTATGTGATTGAGCTTTTATTATATTTAGTTGAATGAACATACACGAAGATGTTTAGAATGGAAAACGTGGTGCTACCAGTTGGGATATTTTAACTGATTTCTCAGTCCACAAGCTACAATAAACAGCCCTAGGCATCATAACAAAATAGACGTTACAAAGGATCACATATGCCCTCAATTAACCTATGTTTGGATGACCATCACGTGAGCTTCTGCATGGCACTTGGGAAAATTTGAAATCAGGCCTAAATAAAGAGGCCACAAAAAGATGAAGACAATTTCTCAGGAAAAAACAATTTTAAGTATTAAGATAAATATTTCAGTTTGCTAGCATTAAGTGGAAATGGGAATACTCATCTTGATACACTTGATATAAATAGTATTTTCCTCCAGAGTTGCATCAGTTCTATATATGTGCATACACCTTTGCAGAATATGTTACTTTTAAAATGTTTATATTTATTTTCTATATCAGTTATGATTATTTAAACTATAATTCTCAATTTATTTCCCCAAAAGTCTGCAATCTATGACTAACTTAGATATCCAGAGTTGTAGACTAAAATATAGAATTTGAAAACGTACAATTCTATAAGATTCTATTTCCCTTAGTTCTGAGTTATATTAAATTTCCTTTTAATTATTTAACTATTTTAGTTACTTTAAATTTCCTTTTTCCCACCCCTTCTCATTTGTATTTTTCAAAATTATTTTGACTATTCCAGATATTGTTTATTTTGGCAGAAGCTGGAAAAGCTAAGCAGCTTCACTCTTAACAAAGAGACCTTGATTAGCCACAAGGAATACAGAAAGTTCCTCAAAACTACAGCAATGGGGACAATTTGGGAACTGAAGGAAAAATCAACTTACGTGAAGGTAGGATGCTGCTGGGAGAATGTTGGGACTGAGACTAAAAATGTGACTCTGTGTTTTTCTTTGAAGATATTCATGAATGACAAATACTTAATATTTTCCTGTATAATTGTTACAGTCTTAATTTTATTCAAATAGAATGCTATCAAATATGCTTTCAATTTTATTCAAACTCCTTTTATTTCCTTCATTCATGAATATTTTTATCCAAAATAACTATTAAAATATGACATATTTAACTTCTAAATGTCGTTCATTCTCAACAACTAACTCAAATGTTGTTGTTTAGTCACTAAGTCGTGTCCAACTCCTTTGTGACCCCATGGACTGTAGCTCACCAGGCTCCTCTGTCCATGGAATTTCACAGGCAAGAGTACTGAAGTTAGTTGCCATTTCCTTTTCCAAGGAATCTTCCTGACCCAGGGATCAAATCTATGTATTTTGCATTGGCAGGTGAATTCTTTACCTCTGATCCAGATGGAAAACAACTAAGCCAAGTACAACTAGATTAAATTTTTTGGTTGTTAAAACTCTGTTTCAGTGGAAGCTGGCTAGCTACTAGAGTCTCTTTTTTCCCTCTATTTTCTCATAAATAAATAAACAGATAAAATCACCTTATCTTCTCATGATTCTGAGTATCTTGGTTATTGTAATCCTATATTAAATGTATTAACAACGGATAAATGTGACTGTCACAACTTTGTAGAGGATCTAAAAGAAATTCAACTTTTATCTAGGTGGAGAATCTGGGTCTTGGAAGGATGTCAATACAAGCTTCACTTGACTTAAAAGTAATTATTCATTTTTACCAACCAACTGCCAGTCAGGTATAACTGGAAAAAATAACATTTTCCTGTTTTACTTATTTATTATCTACTATACAGGGTCTCGCACAGAGTCGGACACGACTGAAGTGACTTAGCATATGGGGTTGCAAAGAAAGAGCTGGACACAACTGAGTGACTGAACTGAACTGAAGTGAACTGATATACTTCCATTTCATGAAAAATAGCTGTCAGCTCTGAGGAAAGGAAGAAAGAAATGTCTTCTTCACGTTGAATTCTCTTCAAATCATTGTTTGAAAACTCTTTATGACCTTTACATTTTTACTTCAGAATCTGAAGTGCCTTTCAGCTCTTGATAAAATAAACTGCCAATCCTCTGTAGTTGCTTTAAGAAAATCAAATTTTTGAAACATACGAGAAATCTCATGATAATAGATATAACAAACAGTCCAAAAAAATCACATTCTTATCTTTCCTCATATCTACTCAGGCTCCATTCTTTAGGATTTTTTTATAAATCCCAATACAAATTTCTGCTGCCAAGTTCAATGACTGCCTAGATAATTAGGTATATTAAGCTTAAAAGGTTTCCTGTAGAACGTGAAAAACAAGTGTGGGAGAATACTAGTTAGACTGAATCAAATTAATCATTTTGGATTATTTTCAGAAAAAATAGCATGAAGAC
Organism: Cervus canadensis; assembly: GCF_019320065.1. Taxonomy (NCBI): domain Eukaryota; kingdom Metazoa; phylum Chordata; class Mammalia; order Artiodactyla; family Cervidae; genus Cervus; species Cervus canadensis. The sequence continues at coordinate 27,763,676 of NC_057394.1, forward strand.
ATATAAGACAATTTGAATTGTTCATCTTTTGTACTGTTTTAACCTTAAAAAAAAAAAGTCAAAAATGCACTCAACATGACTTCTTCTGATCTTTCAGTAGTCTGAGTTGATGAAATTTATACTATTTTATCTATATATTACATATATAAATGTATATATACATATTTAGATAGATAAATAGATATACATTTACCTATACATTACATATATAAAGACATAAATTATTGCTAGGCTAGCAAAATTGAGTGTAAAAAGTAGAACACATTTTATATAACAAATAAAACATCATTTGAATAGTTTAATAATTTTAATTATATGCAGGATTTTATTAGCTGTCCAGAAAACATTGCTGTACATTTTAGCAATCATATGGTTGTTGTTTACAGTTAATAATCACAAAAATATTACTAGTCATTAAATATTATGCTTCTTCACAAAGTTTTATTCTGGTTTACAACTTAATTTTGCAGGCAACTTATAATCACAATATGATCTACGGAAAAGTTAAGTCAGATAGAGAAAAGCAAATATTATATGTATCTCTTATATGTGGAATCTAAAAAAATAGATACAAATAAACTTTTTTACCAAACAGAAACAGACACACAAATTTAGAGAAAAGCTTATGGTTATCAGGAGAGAAAGGTGGAGGGGGAAGGGATAGACTGGGAGTTTGGAATTTACACATAGCATTGTTATATTTAAAATTGATAACCAATAAGGACCTATTGTAAGGGAAAGTTGCTCAAGATTCTGTAATAAGGTAAATGGGAAAAGAATTTGATAAATAATAGATACATGTATACTGAATCACTTTGTTATACATGTATCACTAACACAATATTGTTAATCAACTGGGCTTCCCAGGTGGCCCAGTGGTAAGGAATCCATCAACCAGTGCAGGAGATGGAAGAGACCTGGTTTTGATCGTAGATCAGGAAGATCCCATGGAGGAGTAAATGGCAACCCACTCCAGTAGTCTTGCCTGGGTAATCCCATGGACAGAGGAGCCTGGTGGGCTACAGTCCATGGGGTCACAAAAGAGTCAGACATGACTGAGAATACACACACACACACAACTCCAATATGAAATAAAGGTTAAAATGAAAATAAGACATGCTCTGCCATTCAATAGGGTGGTATCCCAGTGTGCAATGCAGGTCTCATTGGGTGACCTCAAGCACACATTTGTGGATGGAGAATAGAGACAAGAGTGACTGGGAGGCATCCCCACTGCAATGCTCTGACAACTTGGAAATGAGAAGGAGTCTCTGGAGTCAGGTTGAGGAGTTCTGACTTAACACTTCTTGCCTGTACAGTAAATTTAGCTTCTTAAGTAATAGGTTTTTTCTATTCCTCTATCTTTAAATCTAAGATTAAAAATTACCTTCAAATAATAGCCTTTATGAATAGAAATGCAAAACCCCTCATCAAAAGTTAGCAAGCCAAATTCAACAATATATAAAAAGGTTTCATACAGCATGATCTAATGTAGTTTATTCTAGGGATCCAAGAATAGTTCAATATTCACAAATTAATCAATGTGATACATCGCATCAACAAAAAGAAGGATGAAAATCATATGATCATCTCAATAGACGCAGAAAAAGCATTTGGCAAATATCAGCATTCATTCATGCTAAAAACTCTAATCAAGTTGGTAAAGAGGACACATATCTCCACATAATAAAGGTCATTTATGACAAATCCATAGCCAGCATCAATACATGAAAAGCTGAATAATTCCTCTAAAATCAGGAACAAGACAAGGATGCCCACACTTGCCACTTCTCTTTAACATAATATTGGAAGTTAAAGTCATAGCAATCAGACAAGAAAAATATATAAAAACATCCAAACTGGAAGAGAAGAAGTAATACTGTCACTCATTGCAGATGACATGATCCAGCATAAATAATTATAATAATAAAAGAATAGCCTGTCAAGAAAAGCTGTGACCCTTACCTTAATGAAGATTTTCTTTATGCACTTAATGCATAGTTTAGTTTCCATAACATAATACTACAAAACTAAATTGGAATGATGCATTTATTAACAAGATTACCAAATATTTACATTGAAGGACCTCCTAACAGAACATAATTTTTATGAAAGCAACAATTTCACTTACTTACTAATATATCTCAATGTACATGAAACATTGTGACACTTAATAAATATGTAATAGATTTTTAGAGTATATACACACTTTTTAGAGTACAAATAATCATTTAATTATTTCTTCAATAAAAGGAAAATAATCCATTGATTTCATTTAATTTCTTACATAACATTGCAAATCCAATCTAGAGTTTTGATTAGACTTTTATCTGTGTTTAAGGAAAATAAAATAGATACCCATCAGAAAATTTTCGATGAGTTTAAAGCATTCTTGCTTCTGAACATTTATTGTAGAATATGTTCAGAAAACTTTTACTAAAAAACACTGATTCTTTAGAAAGATTAAAATATATAAATAAATGTATGAAAATATACTTAGAAATAGTCAACACATGGCTTTTCTGACATGTTAGATTTGTTAGCTAGAGCTAACCTTCTGTCCTCTAAACTGTGGAATCTGTTAGTCTCATCCCCAAATCTGTTTTTCCCTTTTTCCATAGTGCTGCATTTATTATGTACATAAGCTATTCAAAACACATAATACATGCCTCTTATCTTTTGTGTAACCTGTGTCTATATTCTGGCAAGAGATGTAAGTGAAATTAATGTGTGCAATTTCCTGGTTGTTTCTTTAGTAAGTAGGATTCTGCCTTTTAACTTCTCTTTTTCGCCTTCCTGTTGGTGCTATAAAAACCAGGTGAAAAAAAAAAAACAAACAAACCAGGTGGTCAGCCATCTTGTACTAGGTAAGTAGGAGACATTCCATAGAGATGGTGAAGTCACATACAGAGGGAGCTGGATTCCAGATGACTTCATGAAGCTGCTCACACTTTTATGTGTCAGAGAATTTATTTTCCTTTAAAAAATTTTCTCTTATATTTAGTCTCTATCACACTCAGTTGATGTCATATCTAAATTTATCCATTCCCAACTGTAATGTTTGGATTTTAACAATAAAGGTATACTGATTTGGTGCTGGGTAAGTTATATGTAATGAAGTAGGGCAATAAAATTTAAAAAATACAGGTATACATTTTATTACATATTTCCCTCAAAGTAATTAAGATGATCCTAAGCTTGGCTTTACTAATACCTCTGTATGTCTATAATTGATCACTAGAGTACTAAAGTTGGTTTTTTGCAAATATGAACATTTCAATTTAATGTGCTCTATTAAGTATCTTGAGATTTCCTAATTCATCAACTCAATTTAGCAGGTCAATAAAATTTCAGCTCTAGCCAATAAATTTCATTCGTTCTTAATGCTACTAAGTAAGTTTGGAAAATGTACTATGAAAATTCCTCTTTTATTAAAGGACGGACCTCTTGACTGTGCTACAGCAGACAGAGGCATTTGATCTGAGTGCACTTAGTTTCACCTTCACTGAAAACATGGTTAAATATGTGACTTAATATCTAATATCTCATTGTTTGTTTGTTTTTCTTTTCACGAAACAAAACAATGCAAGGATTTCTTGGTGTAACTTCTTGAGAGGAAGACAATGTTCTTCTAGGCATTTTGAAAGGTATAAAATAAAATAGTATTTTTATTTTTATAGTGGTGAAATTATTCTCAAAATTTATAAATATGGAAATAAAAATTTATTCTAGATGTTTAATTGCAAAATAATGTATAACAAGTAAGAGATGAAGTATTCAAAGATGATTTTACAAAAATACAATTTCTAGCCAAGAAAAATATTACACTGAACATGCTATATTAAAAATAAATGTATCAAAAAGAAATTAATACACTTTACATAGAACAGAGTCACCATTGGAAGCAGAGATTTAAGGATAGCAAAGCATCAAAAAGATTATTGTTGGTGGATCAACAAAGCCACTAACTAATGTCGTAGGATTGCTGTGATCTTCAAAGCATATATATCATGATAAATCCAAGACTTCTGTGATCATAAGTTGCCAGAGACAATTTCAAGTGAATCAATTTTTAGCATTTAATTTTTTCTATATTTTTTTCTAAAAGAAATTTGAGTATTGCTTTTTAACTCTTATTTCTCAACATCTCTTTCGAAATCATCCTTTTTCTTTGAAAACCAAAATAAAACAAAAACAAACAAAAAGCACAATATACTCATACCAAAGTTAACATAATGCACTTCTGGAGATTTCCATGACACACAAAACACCAATTTGCTTCTCAATAAGATGTCTATTACAATAAAGAAAGACATACTTAGGGGATAGTAATTGATTACATAAAAAGGAGAAAATCACATAAGACTCTATGTATTAGTTAGTGGATAGCTATATTATAATCAGAGTTCAGAAGTAATGTGCTTGTTATTCAGGGTTATATTAAAATTTGTATTAGAGTTGAAAAATGAAGTGTTGTTTTTTGACAGAAAATAAGTCTGATCCAAACATAATCTCTTTGACTATGGAGGCTGTCCTTGTCAATTAGTTCTTATGATGGACATATTCTGAATATTGAACAAAACAAATATGCTGCTCAGTTATGTCCGACTCTTTGCGACCCCATGGACTATACAATCCATGGAATTCTCCAGGCCAGAATACTGGAGTGGGTAGCCTTTCCCTTCTCCAGGGGATCTTCCCAACCCAGGGGTTAAACCCAGGTTTCCTGTATTGCAGGCTAAATGTTTACCAACTGAGCTATCAGGAAGCCCCACTCTAAAATTTTAATTAAAATTTATTTAATGCTTATAATATAATATACTGTACTCCAGAAATTACATCTTTGCAATTTTATATTGTAGAAAATTTTAGTCATCAACTTAGGCATGTGTTAGGGATTTTATTGTTTTTCACAATTCTACTGTGGAGCATAAAAGTAAAATTCATAAAGGCTATCAACTGAAAACGCTAAAGTTATGTGAAAAAACCTAAGCTAAAAGTTGGAAATTGTGCTTTATTGTGCTCAGTTGCTCTGTCACATCCGACTGCAACCCATGAACTATAGCCCGCCAGGCTCCTCTGTCCATGGAATTTTCTGTAGAATACTGGAATGGGTTGCCATTTCCTACTCCAAGGGATCTTCCCAACCCAGGGATTGAACATGCATCTCTTGTGTTGCCTGCATCGGCAGGTAGATTCTTTACCACTGCACTACCTGGGAATCCCCTCTAGCCTTATTGTGGGCCATAGCCTGGGAAGTCAGGCTTTTTTTCAGTTCTGCAGGACTATTCCCAAGAGATAAGGGAGGAGCCAGGAGATGAAGAAGTTTTAGGGGGAAAAAAAACAACAACAGGTAGTTGAACATCAAAATACTGCTGCTAATCACAAAACAAAACAAAAACAAACAAAGCTTCAGTCATCTCAAGTTAATGATTTTAGTGCTTTACTATTTGTGGGAAGAAGTAAGAGTCTGAGCTTATTGAAACTATTACCTTCATATGTACCTTAACTATATAGGGCCATTATTCTGTATTTCTCCATTCTTAACTCCATCAGGGTGCACCTTAGCAACTTCAGTGGCTGATGGCTAGATGGCCACAACGTACTGACATGGCAGGTAACCTTCTCTGCCCTTTTACCATTTTGATGTTCCTGTGATGAATTAATAGTAGTACCTGTTTGTCATGCATTATGATTTACTCTAATAGAACTCAGCAGCTTGGATGTAAGCAGGGAAGAAACAGAAGAATGTGCTCACTCATGTTTGTACTTTTATCACAGAGGACATTGAAGTAAGGAGCAAGTGAGATCAACACACTCCTCATAATCTAGGAAGATGGATAAAATGAAATTTGGGCTCAGTGGATGTATTTCTGATGTTATTAACTAATAGTCACAGTAAGGAGAGAGGAAAATGATTAAAGAGCCAATTTTAACTTTTAAAGGAAGATCCCCTGGAGTAGAAAATGGCAACCCACTCCAGTATTCCTGTCTGAAAAATTCCATGTACAGAGGAGACTGGAAGGTTACAGTACATGGCATTGAGGGGTTGGACACAATTGAGCGACTGAGCACACATTTGTATTGAGGTTCTCTGGGAAGGGATGGAGTTGCTAAAAACAGTTAATTTATACAGTGGTGTGACAATTTAATATCATTTGTTAATTAATTGCCTGCAATTATCATTAAGGCACTGGAATCCTCTTAATTGTCTTTTAGTTACAGGCCTGGGAAAGTTTTAATCAGTGCATGGTCTTTCAACAGTGTAGGAGTTTAACATCATAGGATAAATCTTGTCATAGGAAAACCATTTTATTGGGACGAAATTATAGCTTTGAAAATCGTATGCCTTAAAACATTAAGCTGATAGATGTAATCAGTCTTAGATTTCACCTCATTATTAGAATATAACAAAGATCATCCACCTGTTGTATAAGAGTAGAAACATATGGAAATTTAAGGTATTGGTGGTCCCATTTGAAAACTTCTGAATTTAAGAGAGAACCTCAAGAGACCACCTGGACCATATAGATTGATGATTTCTTTAGGAAGAAGCAAATGGATATAGCTATTGTGATCTAAAGGAACACTGGAGAAAGCAGACCTGCAATTGTAAAATATATGGTTCTATTTTTGAGTATAGAGCTGTAAGGAAGACAGACAGATCCTAAAATAGCTCCCTTAACAGGTTCCTTATAAGGAACTCTTACAATCCAATAATACAAAATATATATAACCTCATTAAAAAATGGCAAATAACTTGAATAGTTTGGCAAATAAGTCATATATATAGGACAAAGACAAAAAAAAGATGTTCATGATTATTACATTAAGAGAATGCAGATTTGCAACAATGAAATGACATTTCACATATATTTAGTGGATATGAGCATGCACACATGCGATAAAAAAGACAGACAATACAAGTGCTATCAAGAGTGTGCAGAAATAGGAATGCTCCTGCACTGTTTTTGAAGATACAAAATGCTTCAACTTATTTGGAAATAGTTTTTTAGTTCTCAAAATGGCAAAGATAGTGTTACCACATGACCTAAAAATTCACTCTTTTAAGCACAAAGAGATATTAAAGCATATGTCTATACAAATAATTGCATACATATATTCATTGTATTAATATACTAAAAGTGAAAGCAACACCAAACTGTTGAATGAATAAACATACCATGGTTACCCATACAATGAAATATTACTCAGCAAGAAGAAGTGAATTTCTGATACATGCTTCAACACAAATGAATCTTGAAAACACGCAAGGTGAGAGCAAATAGTAACAAAAGATAACACACTACATGATTCAATTATAATGAAATGTCCAAAATATTCAACTCTATTGGGATAGAAAGGAGATTATTATTTGCCTAAGGGCAGGGACGGTCAGCGGTGGGGTGGAGCTAGGGGGAAAGAAAACAGGAGCTACAGTATATAATGTTTTTGGAAGGCTGATGAAAATATTCTAGACATTTTCTGGTAATGGTTTTATACCTTTGTGAATTTAATTTTAAAAATGTAACTTTCATTTCAAATAATGCAGACTATTCTCTGAAAATTAAACAATTATATTTAATATTTGAAATGTTGTTGCTCCTTTTCAATTCTAAGATACTCTTCAGGAAATAAAGTTTATCTCTATCAAGTTTCTCCAATTGGCCACTATAATTTTAAATTGTCAATAGTGAGATTCAGTTCAGTTCAGTCGCTCAGTCATGTCCGACTCCTTGTAACCCCATGAACCTCAGCACGCCAGGCCTCCCTGTCCATCACCAACTCCTGGAGTCCACCCAAACCCACGTCCATCAAGCTGGTGATGCCATCCAACCATCTTGTCCTCAGACGTCCCCTTCTCCTCCTGCCCTCAATCTTTCCCAGCATCAGGCTCTTTTCCAATGAGTCAGCTCTTCCCATCAGGTGGCCAAAGTATTGGAGTTTCAGCTTCAGCATCAGTCCTTCCAATGACCACCCAGGACTGATCTCCTTTAGGATGGACCGGTTGGATCTCCTTGCAGTCCAAGGGACTCTCAACAGTCTTCTCCAACACCACAGTTCAAAAGCATCAATTCTTTGGCACTCAGCTTTCTTTATAGTCCAACTCTCACGTCTATACATGACCACTGGAAAAACCATAGCCTTGACTAGATGGACCTTTGCTGACAATGTAATGTCTCTGCTTTTTAATATGCTGTCTAGGTTGGTCATAACGTTCCTTCCAAGGAGTAAGCATCTTTTAATTCCATGGCTGCAATCACCATCCGCAGTGATTATGCAGCCCCCAAAAATAAAGTCAGCCACTGTTTCCTCTGTTTCCCCATCTATTTCCCATGAAGTGATGGGACCAGATACCATGATCTTGGTTTTCTGAATGTTGAGCTTTAAGCCAACTTTTTCACTCTCCTCTTTCACTTTCATCAAGAGGCTCTTTCGTTCTTCTTCACTTTCTGCCATAATAGTGGTGCCATCTGCATATCTGAGGTTTTTGATGTTTCTCCTGGCAATCTTGATTCCAGCTTGTGCTTCTTCCAGCCCAGCGTTTCTCATGATGTACTCTGCATATAAGTTAAATAAGCAGGGTGACAATATACAGCCTTGACGTACTCCTTTTCCTATCTGCAACCAGTCTGTTGTTCCATGTCCATTTCTAACTGTTGCTTCCTGACCTGCATACAGGTTTCTCAAGAGGCAGGTCAGGTGGTCTGGTATTCCCATCTCTTTCAGAATTTTCCACAGTTTATTGTGATCCACACAGTCAAAGGCTTTGGCATAGTCAATAAAGCAGAAATAGATGTTTTTCTGGAACTCTCTTGCTTTTTCCATGATTCAGCGGATGTTGGCAATTTGATCTCTGGGTCCTCTGCCTTTTCTAATGCGATGTAAATAACAGGTATCCTCAGTGGGTTAAAGTATAAATACATTTATAAATTAGCAATTGGTTCTGGAAAGGGTTAAGACTAAAATTTAGACTGAAACAGATACATTTAGGTTGTTTTAAAACTCTTCTTGGTATTTTCAACTGCTTGCCCAAATAATTTTCACTTTGTGTCAGAAAGAGAGCATCGCTAAATAGAGATCTCTCTTAGATATAAATATTTACCAACTAAACAAAACATGACGATTAACAGTCTATAAATTTTTGTTAAGTGACCTGAGGTAGCTTAACTGAGGAATGCTGATATAAGATTTTTCATTCATTAAATTTGGCTTGAAGAGTGGGCTTATTGGAGTTTGTCCGTCTTTCTTCTTACATACTTTCCTCTTATAACAAATAATAAAAAGCACAAAGACAGACAGAAACAATAAGAGTGTCCTGACACAAAGGTGTTTTCACATCTGATCTGATAATCAAAGCAATTTTAAAAGTTTTTTTGTTTTAACTTCATTCTTTTTTATGTAGATATGTTTGTTATTTTGACCCAAGATTACAAAATTCATTTAGTATTTGAGATTTACTGTAAAAAAATGAAACTTGGGCCCAACAAAATTAATTAACTGTCATCACAGTGTTTCAAGAGGCACTCAAGCCAGAAGGCCAACTGAAGTACAGTTTCTGTGTTAAAGTTCTTGGGCTTTAACAAGGATAAAGAGCTTGATTGGGTCTCTGTGGGCCTCCAAGATTGTTAAATCATGGCTTTCAAAAAATACTTACACAACTTGACAAGGTTTGAACAATCTTGGAGTTAATCATGTGATACTATAGACAGAAAAGTTGAACATGTTGATGTTTATGTAAACGAGGTTTGGGGAAGTTTCTGAAATGAGTAATAAAATCAGAAATTTTTATCTATCTGGACAAGAATTTCCAGAATAGTAGAGTCACAAATCATGTCGATGAAGATAGCAGAATGACATTTATAAGAATAGCTAGAGAATAAATCATGTTATTGTTAGAGATAGGCTGAGCAAAGTACCTAGTTTCAATTTATATATAAAGAGAAAGAAGAGTTTGGAAAACTGAAAGTTAAAGAAACACAGACTATAATAAATATTCAGGTATTTTTGAGAAGCACAATCAACTAATGTAGAAACTAAATCTATTGAGTAAATTCTATCAAAACTTTCCACTAAATTATAGAATCTTAGAGACTAGAGGCTTTTTTGTTAACTTTGAAAACTCACGCATTTAGCACATACAGAGTATACACATATTATAAACACATTGGATAAACAAAGCTTAGCTTACTTCATAGAAATGTGAGATGTACCTAGTGACAGAGTAGACTGAGGAAGCAGTTAAGATTCTCCACGTAAGTCATCATGAGGTGAGTTCCATAAAAACATATTGATTGGATGACAAAGAAACTTGAAGACAAACTACAAATACCCATTTTAGAAAGTGTCTTAGAATGCATTATGGCTATTTCCCGGATTTTCTGTTTATAAGAACAATAAATTCTTCACCTGAGGCATTGAAGCCATAGTTGCATTACTATTTATAAATTCTTCAAAATCAAATTGTAATTTATAGGTAAACTATTTTGCTGTAAAAATATTAATAAACAGAAGCCTAAATTAAATTGATTTTGGAGACCAGAGGGGTAGGTCTCAAGCCTTCTGACAATAGCCAATCCCAACAAAAGAAAGAAAGTCTCCTCCTTTTTCCTGGCAAGGACTCAGCCAATGAAAAGTCATGGACTCTCTGTTTATATGGCCTTCCCAAATTTCTTTTCCTCTCTATAGAAACATTCTCCTTCCCTTGCCCCACTGGGAAATTGCATTTGACTCAACATGGTTGTAGATCCCAAATTTCAATAATCTGCAGATCCTGAATAAATCTGTCTTTGCTGGACAAATATTGGCAGTATATTTGTTTCAGGTCAATAGCACTATCCTTGACCTGGATGTATGACAAAGCTAAATGGCACTATAATTGGTATGTAAAAATTCCATCTAACCCATTCTGAAAGAATTCCTAAATCTTTACTTTGGAAATCCACAACCAATAAAACTCCAAAACCTCTCTCGTTTTTTGATTATCATCTCTTGCCTTCACTTCTCCTTTCACACATCTATGGAACTAATTTGATTCACACTGCCAATGGATTAAGCTGAGATAATGCCATCAAAAACATGGAAAAACAGTGAGGCAGAGATATGAATAAACAAAGCATTCAGAGCACAGCTGCAAATATGTGACAGCTATTTCAACAGAACAGTGACACATCAGTGAGAGGTCAAGATCTGTCTTGCAGGAGGAAGTCAGGAAAACAACAACAAAAAGGAAATCTAGTTTCACAGAAATGGTGGGAGATGTATAATAATAAATACAGGGAATAGGCATTTGAAGCTAATAAAATGTCATAGTCACATTAAAATCTTAGAGATAAGCATTGTACAATAAAAGTTACTCTGAGACATATGGGGAGCTTGTATATGAAACAAAAGAAATATTTAAATTATCTCTGTTCCTGAGCAAAGTTGTTCCATTATCTCTAATACAGCAAACTCTGAAATGTATTTTCTGCTTCATTGCAATTCACTGCAAATGGCCCAGATCAACATTCTGAAAATTTAAGTAGATTCTTTAGCCTTCTAATAGGATTTAGCTGTATGACTTCAGTGTCCAAATTTCTGCCTCAGTGAACAATAGCTGAGAGTTAAAATATTAAATAGACTAAGTATTAAACACATAGTTTCTCCAAGGACATGTATTACAATACAAAGTGCTTTGTGGAAGAAAAAATGGAGAAATGAAGAGAGATTGCCTGCTGGGTCATCAGTTTCAGTATTTTGACCTCTTCAGAGCAAAGTGTTTGTTTAAATAGGTTAGCTCATTGTTTATCTTATAATACTTTGACAGATTGATCTTCTGATGCTCATGGAGTAATATGTAAAGATAGATTCCTTTCTTCCTCCAGGTATTCAATATATACTGTGAATATATTCAGCTTTAAAATGCTGTCAGGCATACATACCTTTGAAAGGCCAAAAAATTAAGCTATAGTCTCAAAATACAGGTTTGCTGAATCCGCTGGAGATATACATAGCACCTGGCCATGGAGAAGCTATAAATTTTGGCATCAGAGTGACTTTGCTCAAACATTTATAAAAATATTTAAACTTCTTGAATCTTGATGATCTTAGCTGTTAGGTGTAAGAATCTACACTCTCTTTTTTGTGAAATTTAATTCTAGATAATATGTAGAATTGAATAAGTGATTGAATAAAGTGATTGGGACAGGTTGGGAGACCACTAAGGTCAATCCTCATCATTAATCTTACTATTATAGGTCAGAGAATGAGGAAATAATATTAAAGTAAACCTCCATAAAGAAAATTCTATTCATAATATTCGGACAAAAATTTCCAAAAAAAAAATATAGTCCAAATGAGATACAATCATTCTAAAAAAAAAATTACGTGGTCCAAAATCAAATGCTAAAAGAAAAGAAAAATTGTATAATAATCTATTAAATGGAGAAAATAGTTACAAGGGAAAAAAAGAGTCCTAACAGATTTAAAGTAAGGCTTGAAAAGATACAAGTAATCACTTCTTGGAGGAGGGCATGAAAACGCACTCCAGTGTTTTTGCCTGGAGAATCCCATGGACAGAGGAGCTGGGTGGGCTACAGTCCATGGGGTCACAAGCAGTTGGGCATGACTGAAGCGACTTGGTATGCATGCAAACAATTACCTATTAAATGTAGAAATACTGTCTTTTAACTTGGCAGCTTATGAGCATTTTCCATCATAAAATCTAAGCATTATAACTTTAAACCATGTCCATGCATTTTTAAAACTTATCCTTTAGTGTTGCCTCTTCCAAGATGGCCTTTCAGATAAACTCGAATTTACACTGGCCTTTATCTATATATTATTTATAGCACTTTGTTCTACTTCATCCAGGAATCACATGCACACTGTTCTCCTGTACTGATCTGTAAACGCTTGGAGGAAGGGAACAAATTAAGCCAGATTAATCTCAATTCCTCCAAGTTGCCTTGAATGATGACTCACATGTAGCTTCACATACTGCAGGAACTAGAACTCTTCATGATCACTCTTGGCCTTTTTCTACAGCTTGTGTTAACTTTCCAGATTCAGTCCTCCCTAGAACTCACTCCTGTGAGTTCCTCTTGGGTATTTTTATTTCTTTCTCCTGGTTTTGCATCTTGGTCATAGCCATTCTGAGGGAAATGCTAAAGCTCCCAGAGTGTCCCCAGGCTCCTTATGTAAATCAACTCATTACTTCTCTCAAACTTTGACAGGGTTTTATTTCATAATGTAACTTCTTTTCAGTTGCAACATTTCATATATGTATACAATAAAACAAATTTATAAAATTAAGTAGCTTGAAGGAGTTAGTAATTTATTCCCATATTCTGGGAACAACAGTCAGCTTTTGCTGAATGGTATATTCTACATGCCGTATCTGTTTATGATTCCAGCTATTCTATAATCCAAACAATCTATGCAAGACCCACAAACATATCATTTGAAATGCAATCCAGATGGTGTCTTGACGTCTTAAACTATTACAAAGAGTCATCATCCAAGCCATAATCAAATATCATAGAAATAGAAACACTTAAAAGAAACAATTGCTTTTAAGCTAATGTAAAATAGCTATAATGCATAATAAACTATTCTAACTTTGCAATGTTAATTTGCAATTGCTTTAAAATAAAAAATTTTAGTTTTTTAAAACTCATTAGAATTTCAGTGTACATAATTTATTCATAATATTTATCATGATGTTTAACTTATTTAAGTGATAGGATATCAAGTTTAGTAAAACCAATCTCCTATCTTATTATTTTGATATGGATTTTACCATTGAAATCCAAATTATGAACTATTTGAAATGAAACAATATTTAATACTATTCTCTCCCTTTTTTTAATTCAAGTAACAATAGGTAGCATCATTATTAAATTAAAAATCTGCAAGTATTATAATATTAGATTTTCTACTATTTGTCAGATATATATTTGTGTTACTGAAAAGCTTTGAACCACTGAATTCTGGAAAATTGCATAATCATCTCTAATAATATGTTCCTATTAAGATAATTTAATTTTCATTATGCAAAAACAATTGCAATTAGCAATAAGCCAATTTAAGAATTTTAATTTTTACTTAAATTAATTATACATATATAAATTTACCTTAAAGATTTTAATCAAAAATGATGTCCTTTCATGTTGCTTTTATGAATTTAGAAAAAGATTGTATGTCCTGAACCAAACTAAAGCTTATGAAGGAGAAAAGTACTGTGGAACTATAGTAAATTAAAAGAAGTAGGATGATACACAGGCATTTAGCTTCAAAGCATGTAATATAATCTGTGCAATTATTCTAATGAATTTAGTAAACAACTTAATTTCTTGTGTGTTACAATAACTAAAGCTGCAATTAAATTGAACTGAAAAGTTCTAAGAGCAGAATGCTCTAAATAAACACTAGTTTCTCTCATCGTGCAGTAATAAGTCAGTGCCAACAAGATGACTATTGAAAGATCAAGTTTTGCATACCACATACTTATTTTTTGGTCATTTTAATTTTATATAGTTGTCTTTTCATTTTCTTTAATAAGAATTGCATCTTTTCCCCTCTCTGCCTCTGTCTTTCAATACAATTGAGGCAACTACTGGAGAATGTGTGCATGAAACATCTATAAAGGAGTTTGGTTTGGTCAGATGGTCAAGCATGCCATTAAAAAGATACCAGAAACCCACAGTCTAGAAAAACTTGCAACTTTACAATGAGCTCATGATTCTCTGAAAAATATAATGAACCCACATAATTTCAGTGTACTCTTCAGTCCATAAGGGTGTTGCAAAATAACTTTTAAAAAGCTAATACTGTAATTTTAAGAATAGAAAACATTTATTGAATATTAATTCTCATCATCAAGAGAAATTGAGGTATGGTCAGACACATGAAGGGTATTTTTCTGAATGATAATCAGATTAGAGAAATTAGAAATACATATAATCTTAATTCTCATCACTACATCACTTATTTGTAAATTCAAAATTTGCTCTTTTTCCCTTGTGAGACAAGCAAAACTTTCCAAAATGAATTTCATAGGCCATATTATTGTAACCATAGTGATCATGGAAATGACTTAATGGTTTCAAATTCTGTGACCTGGTAATTTGGTGGATTTATGTATGCTATTTTTGCTATCTTGGCTAAATGAAATTAAATGTTAGAATTTACAAGTATCATACAAGTACCATTTGTTTCCTGAATAGTAAAGGGTGGTAAGGGTAACTTTTCACAACTCACCTCTCATTAAGACTCAATAGATCCCACAGACCTCTTCCCAGAATTAATCAATATCCCATAAGGAATTCTTCAAGGCATAAAGCCCATAATAAAAGATCACCAGGCTCAAGGCCTAATTGTCCACTATACTGGCCTTGTAACAGTCCCATTTTACTGGTGAGAAACCTTGAAGACCAGGGGTGGAGATGTGGCCAGGACCTCCCAGGAATAAACAACATTGTTACTACTTGACTCACAGTTGTTCCTAACCCTCACACTTACTAACATTCATTTCCATTGGACTTTTTTTTTTTTTTTACTGTAATTGATTTATGCAGTGCATTCTTTAGTATTTCAGTTGATAAAGTTAGCAATACCTTGATGCCTTCACTTGGGAAGAAAAATTATCTACCTGGACAGTAATTCTCAGGGTTTTACTGAGAGTCCTTTTTATTCCTCACAAATTCTCAAGGATGACTTTGATGATATACAGTTCCCTAGCAGTTCTACTCTATTGCAATATGTGGATGATTTGTTTCACTCTCCTTCTCAAGGCTCCTTACAGAAAGACAGCATTTACTTGTTAAAGCTTTTAAACTTAAAGAGACCCAGAGGGATGGGATGTGGAGGGAGGTGAGAGGGAGGTTCAGGATGGGTAACACATGTACACCCATGGCGGATTCAAGTCATTGTGTGGCAAAACCAGTACAATGTTGTAAAGTAAAATAAATAAATAAATTAAAAAATAAATAAATAAACTTAAAGAGATATAAGGTTGCAAAAGAAAAAATATAGTTTTCCCAAATCCAGGTTTAATATTTAGGACATCTGATATCAGAACAAGAGTTACACCTGGGTCTAGATAGATTTCAAGGTGTCCTAAATTTCCCCAAACTCAAAATTAAGTGCAAACCATGAGGTTTTTCTAGGATAGTTGGTTATTGCCTAAGTTGGATTCCAAATTTCTCTCTTATAGCCAAACCTCTTTATGTTTTACTGAATAATAATCCCTCTGACCCAACTTTATGGGAAGAACCAGATAACATAATCTTCAGGGCTTTAAAGCTGATTTTGATGAACTCAGCTGCCCTTGGGATTCACAATGATCAGATTCCTCTTTTCCTTATTTGCAAAGGAAGGGAATAGCTTGGAGTTTGCACCAAAACACAGGAAACATGATCTATTCATAGGATATTAAAACCAGCAAATGAACCCCAAAGCACAGGAATATACCCCTTTCCTTACAGCTGTTACAGCTACTGCCCTTTTGGTTAAAGCCACAAAGAAAAATTGTTGTAGGATCTCCTGGAATCATTGTTTGTACTTCACACAGTAGAAGTTCTCCTGAATTTCATCATATTCAACTTTTCTTAGTCAGCTAACTCACTCCTGTGAAGTCATTTTAACTGCTTCTCACATAACTCTTCTATACTGCAATAACCTCGACCCTGATACTCTTCCCTGCCACTAATGAAGCCCCTCAAGACTGCCTTCCGCTGAGAGATCACCTCTAGACTCCTTGCGATGATCTACAGGAAATTCCACCGGGCAAGGCTGACTTCTCAAGGTTTACTAACAGTTCTTATTTAAAAGTGGACAATGGCAAATAGTGTGTTGGGTATGCTATTACAACTCACTTTGATGTTGTTAAGGCAGAATATTTACCTGTGGTCACTTCAGCCCAACAGACTAAAGCAGATGCTCTTCAAAAGGCTTGGACTTTAGCCAAAGCAAAGCTGCCAATATTTATACTGATAGTAGACACACTTTTGGAACAGTTCACGATTTTGGAATATTATGAAACAATGCTTTCTTACTTCCAGTGGAAATAAAATTAAAAATGTCTTGTATGTTCAGGAATTATTGGCTGCAATACATTGACATGCCACTTTAATTATCATTTAGATTATGAGGCATTCTAAACTCGACTTTTAGAAACAAGGAAATCACTTTGCTGAGATTTCCACAAGAAATGCTGGTCTTAAAGGAACCTGCAGCAGTCAATCCTCTGTCATGGTCCGAAGGGATATTTCCCCACATGAAATCTTAGAAAAACTGTCTAGCGAAGCATAACACTGGCCTCAGGAGAAAAAAAAAAAAAGGATTGGAAATTCAACAGTTATTGGTTTGATAAAAAGAGAATACTCTAGTTCTAACCAATTAACAACCCAGACCTACCAGGGACTCTAAAATTCCTACTCCACACCACTATACATGCATTAAAACCATTGATCTACTGACAAACTTACAGCATTCATGAACCAGTACTGGTAAGAAAGCATTAGCAAAGCCACAACAAGTGCCTACCTCACTTGCACTGATTGTTAGAAGTACAGCCCAATGAAGCTTGTTTGTACTGCTCCTAGACATTTTAAGCTAACTAATAGACCATTTGAGGTCTGGAAAATGAATTTCACACAACTTCCTGTCTCATGGATATGAATATGTTCTAGTCATGGCTTATATATTTTCACACGGGACTAAGGCCTTCCATTGCAGACAATTTATTGCCTCTTTTGTGGTTAAAGTCCTTTTGTAAAAGACTGTCTCACCAGAGGAAATTTTCTTGAAATTAATCATTGAATAACCCATTTTACTAGCCCGATACTTCAACAAGCCTGTGCTGTTTTGCTGGTTTTACAGTAGTTTGACTATGCTTACCACTTTCAATTCTCTGGTTTAGCTAAACACACTAGTGGCATCATTAAGATGCAACTGACATTTGTAGACCGCCTCCAAGTACCTTGGCCAAAGTCATCGCCATGTGTTCTTCTAAAACTCAGATCCATCATTTTTGGAACCTGTAAACTTTTACTATTTGAGATAGTCACAGCATGCCCAATGCACTTGGTTCCTGAGTATTTTGACCTACAATCAATAAGAGAGATATTCTAATATTGTGAAAGTCTGTTTCTTTTAAAAATAATTATGTTCTGGATGAGTCATCTTTTCACAGTGTACTCTCAGAAGACAAAAACACTAAGGATCACATCTTGCAACCTAGAGATTTTGTCTGTTAGAAAAAGAGCTCTAACAGAAGAAGGATCAGAAGAACTCTCTTGATCCTCAAAGGAAAGGCCTCCATCTTTCTACTAACCAACTCTTGTGCAACAAAATTCCAAGGATTAGATGCTTGGTTTCATGTGACAGATCTAGAGAAAGCACTGAAGCTTGATTGAACTTGCACATCATTTGTTGACCCCAAAATAAGCAATTCTCAGAATTGAAGCATGTGACATCTGATGAGACAGATTCCCAAGCTATTTGGACCTGGCCTGTTGGAAATTTGTCAACAAAATTCTGATGATGACATAATACTTCAGATGATCTCCAGTGTGTATGACCTTGATGATATATGAACTTTAGATTAAAAAATGCTTGAGTGTTCTCCCGTCTACTTAATTACATGTGACTTCAACAGGCTTTCAATCTCTGCACTCTCCCTCTGATATGAGGAACTACCCCCAAAAAAGTCCTTCCTGGCTTTGAGGGATCAAAACCACTGAAATTCGAAAATCTTATTGTCGCTCAGCAATGCTTTCAGAAAAAGATCTTGTTCAAAAGGTGAAAATGTAAATTATAACAATAATGGAAAAAAAAAAAACACAATTAAACAGGAGACCAGAAGAAGTAGTTTTCATGCCCTGTGATGACAGTAGAGCCCAGCAGGAAGAGTCCTCTCCTGGCACAACTCAATCGATGGAAAGCCACGGACTCTGTTAACTAAAGCCCTCCCAACCTCCTTTTCATCTCCATAAAAGAATTATCATTCGCTTGCAGTGCAGGACATGCTTGTGGATCACCATGGTTGCAGACACTCAATCACAATTCTCTACTGATCCCAAATAAACCTTTTTTTTTTCTTTTTGGAGAAATAATTGGCATCTATTTGTTTTAGGTCAACAATATTAATTAAACTTTGTAAGTAACATAATTAACCAAATAATTCAAGATAGAAGAAAAAATTTATTTATGGCTAGATTGAGAATGGACATTTCCTCAGTAATTTAGCATATTGTTGTTTTTAAAAAAGGAATGGAAATGAGTTAATTTACAACTCGAAGCTTTGTAAGTTTTATGAATAAAGGATCAGATAGTAAATATGTTAAGTTTTGACGTCCATTTGGTCTTTTTTGGTCACCACTCAAATCTGCCATTGCGGAGAAGGCAATGGCAACCCACCCCAGTACTCTTGCCTGGAAAATTCCGTGGACGGGGGAGCCTGGTAGGCTGCAGTCCCTGGGGTCGCTGCGGGTCAGACATGACTGAGCAGCTTCGCTTTCACTTTTCACTTTCATGCATTGGAAAAGGAAATGGCAACTCACTCCAGTGTTCTTACCTGGAGAATCCTAGGGACGGGGAGCCTGGTAGGCTGCCGTCTATGGGTTCTCACAGAGTCGGACACGACTGAAGCGACTTAGCAGCAAATCTGCCATTGAAGCATGAAAGCAGACATCAAGATTAGTAAATAACAATAAATAAATGTATGTGATTCCCATTCACCACCCACTTTTTTGTACCAAAATTGGTTGAAGGCAGGATTAGGCTAGCTGAGCCATTGTTTGTCAGCCTATAAGGATGATTAGAGATTTATGGATAATAAAACTTGAATACAGTGGTGCTTATATTTACATCTTCTTAATTTCATGACATTAAAGTGACTTACTGAACCGAGACAACTCACTCTAACTTCTCTCTTGTCAGGCAAAAATATATGCATATAAATTTAGGCAATATAAAGTACACAGTTGTTATGGCCACACACTCTAGAATCAGGTTGTGCAGGTTTGTACCCTATTTTCTAGACATTACTTGTGACTTCGGTAAAATATTTTAATCAAACTTGCTTGTTTCAAACTGTGACCTAATGCTAGTGACATAAAATTAGAAACAAAGAGTATTTGGAGGGGGATACAAAATAAATATGAATTTTTGCAAAAATGTTGCTGATTATTCCAAATGCCAAAATCATATAAGAAGTCCTATATCTGCACTTGAAATATAATTGTGACATTTATATTGTGACAATAAAAGTGATATTTCAATGTCGAATTAATATATCCTAACAATAATTTCTTCCTTAATATGTTTACCAAGAAGAAAACAAATGTTTTCTAAATAAGCCATATGGAACTTAATAATAGAGTCAATTAGAGATGGTACACAGAGAGTTAAAACCAAAAATATTCTTAAGAAAAATTTAACATATCATTAAAGTTTTTAAAACAAAGACACAAATGTTCTGAACACAGAAGAGTCTTTAGTTGACAAAATTTGCTTTTATGGTAATAATACAAAAGGATATGAATGAGAAGGCATAATTTTTTTAAATGGCTGTATAAACATGTCAATTATACATCTGTAAACTATATGGGATGGAACTCATGGCTAAATTTATCCATGCTACAGAAAAACAGTATGATATTAAAAAGCAGATTAATACGTAGAAAAAAAATTGTCAAATCTCTTATGATGTATGAGGATGCTGAACATGTGACAAAAAATGGAACAGGATATGGCTTTCCTTGTCTGTATTTATCAAGTCTTTTTGATAAAATTCTATGTGACAAACCTTACTTCTAAGAGTAGTATCAGAAGAAATATCCATTCTGCCGAAAACATGCACACACACAGCTTTCCATCAAAAGAGTTGAGATTGATTCATGTATTTTTAAACTCTTCCATTTCTTTTAATCATTAATGACATTTTTGTTTAAAATAAAGATACTCTGTCCTTACCTTGCAGTTTCTTCTTCAGTTAGATGCACAACCTATATTTTTATAACATGTGTTTAGGTAAACATAGGTGTAATATTAACAAAAATTCCAAATGTCATTAGCAGATTAATATGTTGTAACAGGAAGCTGTAAAATGTGTCAATTTACAATTTTGTTACTTAATGACACATTTAAAAATTTCTATCATTGAGTTTACCACTTTAAACTTATCTCTGTTTTGGACAGTTCAAATTTATTTGGTCTAAACTCATTGTGTGTTTGTGAGAGTGTGTGTATGTTACACAACATAGGCGGCTTTTATAGTAAGGGACACAGGACAGGGAAAAGAGTCATCATGAAAGAGAAAATGAACATTTATTGGAAGAAAATAAAAATTTTGGTAACAATGGATTTTCTGTAGCTGAGTGATGATGTTTTACATTGGCCTGGCTTGTTACTGGGCAAGAAGGAAGTCTTCTTTTCTCCTGCTGGGGAAGGATAGTAGTTGTACTTCCTGTTTCATAGTAGGAGGTACATCTCTTTCTGTCGGGGTCAGTAACTGATGTCTTCCTGTTGAGGAAATTGACATTTTCCTGTTCCAGTAACTGACCATGTGTTGTAGGGCATAAGAGCTCCCTCTACAGGTTCACAAGTCCCAATTGTTGAGGTTTCCTTTTTATTAATTTTTACAGGGCATTCCCTAAAAACATGATTTAATTCATTTCAACACAGGCCTGGAGTATAAAAGGTTACAAATTATTATTTCAACAGAGTGATAATGGCAAATAAAATTTCACAGAGGTGCTAAGAAATTTGCAAAATTAAGATAAAGCAAATAGAAGTCTTTAACATACGGATAACCATAACAGGAGAAAAATTTCCTATTCTTAGAAAAATTGATCTAAATAAATGATTATATACAGTCAACT
Source organism: Cervus canadensis (assembly GCF_019320065.1). Lineage (NCBI taxonomy): Eukaryota > Metazoa > Chordata > Mammalia > Artiodactyla > Cervidae > Cervus > Cervus canadensis. The sequence goes on from NC_057394.1 coordinate 27,785,545, forward strand.
GAGAGAAAATATAGCCTAAAGTAGTTTCAACATAGTTCTGTGTTACATGTGCTATAATATTCTGAGTCCAAGTTCAGTTCAGATCAGTCACTCAGTCGTGTCCCACTCCTTGCAAACCCATGACCTGCAGCATGCCAGGCCTCCTTGTCCATCACCAACTCCCATAGTCCACCCAAACCCATGTCCATCAAGTTGGTGATGCCATCCAACCATCTCGTCCTCTGTCGTCCCCTTCTCCTCCTGCCCTCAATCTTTCCCAACATCAGGCTTTTTTCCAATGAGTCAGCTCTTCGCATCAGGTGGCCAAAGTATTGGAGTTTCAGCTTCAACATCAGTCCTTCCAATGAACACCCAGGACTGATCTGTTTTAGGATGGACTGGTTGGATCTCCTTGCAGTCCAAGGGACTCTCAAGAGTATTCTCCAACACCACAGTTCAAAAGCTTCAACTCTGCAGCACTCAGCTTTCTTTATAGTCCAACTCTCACATCCATACATAACTACTGGAAAAACCATAACCTTGACTAAACGGACCTTTGTTGACAAAGTAATGTCTCTGTTTTTTAATATGCTGTCTAGGTTGTCATAACTTTCCTTCCAAGGAGTAAGCGTCTTTTAATTTCATGGCTGCAGTCACCACCTGCAGTGATTTTGGAGCCCAGAAAAATAAAGTCAGCCACTGTTTCCCCATCTATCTGCCATGAAGTGACTGGACCAGATGTCATGATCTTAGTTTTCTGAATGTTGAGCTTTAAGCCAACTTTTTCACTCTCCTCTTTCACTTTCATCAAGAGACTCTTTAGTTCTTCACTTTCTGCAATAAGGCTGGTGTCATCTCCATATCTGAGGTTATTGATATTTCTCCTGGCAATCTTGATTCCAGCTTGTGCTTCTTCCAGCCCAGCGTTTCTCATGATGTACTCTGTATATAAGTTAAACAAGCAGGGTGATAATATACAGCCTTGACATACTCCTTTTCCTATTTGGAACCAGTCTGTTGCTCCATGTTCAGTTCTAACTGTTGCTTCCTGACCTGCATACAGGTTTCTCAAGAGGCAGGTCAGGTGGTCTGGTATTCCCATCTCCTTCAGAATTTTCCACAGTTTATTGTGATCCACACAGTCAAAGGCTTTGACTTAGTCAATAAAGCATAAATAGATGTTGTTTTGCTTTTTCGATGATCCAGTGGATTTTGGCAATTTGATCCCCGATTCCTCTGCCTTTTCTAAAACCAGCTTGAACATCTGGAAGTTCACGGTTCATGTATTGCTGAGTCCTGGTTTGGAGAATATTAAGCATTACTTTACTAGCATGTGAGATGAGTGCAATTGTGTGGTAGTTTGAGCATTCTTTGGCATTGTCTTTCTTTGGGATTGGAATGAAAACTGACCTTTTCCAGCCCTGTGGCCACTCCTGAGTTTTCCAAATTTGCTGGCATATTGAGTGCAGCACTTTCACAGCATCATCTTTCAGGATTTGAAATAGCTCAACTGGAATTCCATCACCTCCACTAGCTTTGTTCATAGTGATGCTTCCTAAGGCCCACTTGACTTCACATTTCAGGATGTCTGGTTCTAGGTGAGTGATCACACCATCCAAGAAATTGTATATTATAGAAGATGAGGAATTTTCAAACACAAAAGCATTAAAAGTAAAAACTACATAGATACTTTACTTGAAATTTTAGGAATTTACCTGTATAGAGTCAACATGCAGACTTAAATGAAAATAAATATAAAATATAAGCAGTGCAATGCAATGCAATGTGTTATTGAGAGTATTTATGACAAAGATTAATTTCATATTTATAAAGAACACACTGTACAACCAAAACTGACTTTTTGTTGCAGCTGAAGATGAAAGTTCCTCACATGCTTTGTAATTTTAGAAAACTGCATTGTGAAAATTTTCACTTTAAAGATTCATATATTTAAGTATAAATTAATAATTCATAGAAACTTTCATTTAAAAAGCATTGACAATAAGCCATCCTTCTATATGATTACATTCAGAGAAATTATTTGAATCTGTTTTATTTGCAATGTAGATTTTATTTTGTGCTATTTTATTTATTTTTTTTAGCTTTGTGGAGGTATTCATGACATAACAAAAATTACACATATTTATTATATGCACTTTGATGAGTTAATACTCCATAGGTTTAATATATGTTGAGTGAACCAATTTACTGGAGACAGTTTTCATTCGTTTTAACTCTGTCCCTTATTTAGCTTCTCTAGTCTCTTTTAACACTTAAGGTCCTATTATAAGTGTCTCCAAATAGACTAGAAACTCTTAGACATTTAATCCTCTCTACCACCAAAAACGGTAGAGTACAATAATTATGTGGTATAAGCACGAAAATATTTTTTGATTACATGAGAACTAGATGAAAAGTCTTACAAGAAAAAAATTGAGATTATATAATTTTCAAAGATAATTTTCCCTTTCCATATCCAGAAAATCAGGATATACAGAATGTTTAAAATAAATATATATTCACTGAAAAGGAATGAAGAAAAAATTCATAGTTAACCACACATGAAGCAAAAACTCATAGTTAACACAGAACACAGATCTCTTTGACTTTATCTAAATTAATAGTGCTATTTTGAAATAGGCCAATACAGTTTGTGATCAAACAGCAACCCTTCTATGGAATCTTTTGAAAATAGCATAGGCTTGTTGATCATAAAGTAATATTATTAGCCTTCTGATATTAACAAAATCCTTATTGTATCTACCAAGACTTCAGAATGATAATTAAAAAAACTGGAAAGAATGTATCTGCAGATTTAAATTTATAAGAAGAAATTAAATTATAATTATAAAAGTTATAATAATAAATAAAAATTTAAAAGTTAAAATAAGAAAGCAGGAGACCCACGTTGGATCCCTGAGTCAGGAAGATAGGAAGATCTCCTAAAGGAGGGAATGTTTACCTACTCCAGTATTCTTTCCTGGATAATTCCATGGACAGAGGAACTTGGCAGGCTATAGTCCATGGGGCGGCAAAGAGTTGGCCATGACTGAGTGACTAACACACACACACACACACACACACACACACAATGTGTAAGCCAATGTATATTTTCAGAAAATATGAAAAAAAAATCTACACATTTTAGTTGATAAAACAGTATTAAACTGGAAAAATATACTTAAAGGACCAGTAGCATATTTGAATAATTATTTAACACTATTACTTCAATCATATGTGTTTAAGCATATCTTATACACACATTTGCCATATTCTAAATTTGTTATACTCCATATAAGGAGTTATAGGAAGATGAGAAAAAAGAATAATGATTTGGAATCATAAGTTCAAAAATTTTCAAATGAAGAAAATATGATGACAGAATTGCATAGTGTTTAGAAGAACACAGAAAATGTTCCCACATCTGGCATTAAATGGGGGTCAGAAAATATGTGAAATTTTAATGAAAAGCAGGAAGATATCATACTGTGATATCTCTACAGTTCTATTCAATTTAAGCCAAATTAATATTAATAATAATGTCTCAAAAATTTATCCCCTCTTACCACCAATGGCTAAAGAGCTAAACCCTATCAAAGTGCTGGAGAGGCCTCTTGAGAGTCCCTTGGACAGCAAGGAGATCAAAACAGTCAATCCTAAAAGAAATCAACCCAGAATATTCATTGGAAGGACTGCTGTTGAGGCTGAGATTTAATACTCTGGCCACTTGATGCAAAGAGCCGACTCACTGGAAAATATCCTGATGCTGAAAAAGATTTAGGGCTGGAGGAGAAGGGGTCAACAGAGGATGAGACGGTTGGATGGCATCACTGACTCAATGGATATGAATTTGAGCAAACTGGTAGGTAGTGAAGGACAGGGAAGCCTGGCTTGCTGCAGTTCATGGAGTTGCAAAGAGTCAGACACAACTTAGCGACTGAACAACAACATGCAATGCATAACTCAAAATTTATGAAAAATAGTGACTAAAAAACATGGTATTGCTTAATACTATTTAAGATGGTTTTATCAAATCCCCTATGATTATACAGTGGCAGTGACAAACAGATTCAAGGGATTAGATCTGATAGACAGAGTACCTGAAGAACTATGGACTAAGGTTCATGACATTGTACAGGAGACAGGGATCAAGACCATCCCCAAGGAAAAGAAATGAAAAAAGGCAAAATGGCTGCCTGAGGAGGCCTTACAAATAGCTGGGATTAGAAGCGAAGCGAAAGGCAAAGAAGAAAAAGAAAGATGAACCCGTTTGAATGCAGAGTTCCAAAGAATAGCAAGGAGAGATGAGAAAGCCTTAGCAATCAGTGCAAAGAAATAGAGGAAAACAACAGAATGGGAAAGTCTGGAGATCTCTTCCAGAAAATTAGAGATACAAAGGGAACACATCATGCAAAGATGGGCACAATAAAAGACAGAAATGGTATGGACCTAACAGAAGCAGAAGATATTAAGAAGAGGTGACAAGAATACACAGAACTATACAAAAAAGATCTTCATGACCCAGATAATCACGATGGTGTGAACACCAACTTAGAACCAGACATCCTGGAATGCGAAGCCAAGTGGGTCTTAGGAAGCAAGACTACAATCAAAGCAAATGGAGGTGATGGAATTCCAGTTGAGCTATTTCAAATCCTAAAAGATGATGCTGTGAAAGTGCTACACTCAATATGTCAGCAAATTTGTAAAACTCAGCAGTGGCCACAGGACTGGAAGAGGTCAGTTTTCATTCCAATCCCAAAGAAAGGCAATGCCAAAGAATGCTCAAACTACCGCACAATTGCACTCATCTCACAGGCAAGTAAAGTAATGCTCAAAATTCTCCAAGCCATGCTTCAACAGTACATTAACCGTGAACTTCCACATGTTAAAGGTGTGTTTAGGAAAGGCAGAGGAATCAGGGATCAAATTGCCAACATCCGTTGGATCATTGAAAAAGCAAGAGAGTTCCAAAACAACATCTACTTCTGCTTTATTGACTATACCAAAGCCTTTCATTGTGTGGACCATAACAAACTCTGGAAAATTCTGAAAGAGATGGGAATACCAGACCACATGACCTGCCTCTTGAGAAACCTGTATGCAGGTCAGGAAGCAACAGTTAGAACTGGACATGGAACAACAGACTGGTTCCAAATTGGGAAAGGAGTATGTCAAGGCTGTGTATTATCACCCTGCTTATTTAACTTATATGCAGAGTACATCATGAGAAATTCTGGCCTGGAGGAAGCACAAGCCGGAATCAAGACTGCCGAAAGAAATATCAATAACCTCAGATATGCAGATGACACCACCCTTATGGCAGAAAGTGAAGAAGAACTAAAGAGCCTCTTGATGAAAGTGAAAGAGGAGAGTGAAAAAGTTGGCTTAAAGCTCAACATTCAGAAGACTAAGATCATGGCATCCAGTCCCATCACTGGGACATTTGTCTATGGCAAATAGACAGCAAAACAGTGGAAAGAGTGACAGACTTTATTATTTTGGGCTCCAAAATCACTGCAGATGGTGACTGCAGCCATGAAATTAAAAGACGCTTACTCCTTGGAATAAAAGTTATGACCAACCTTCAGTTCAGTTCAGTCGCTCAGTTGTTTCCGACCTTTTGCGACCTCATGAACCGCAGCATGCCAGGCCTCCCTGTCCATCACCAACTCCCGGAGTTTCCAACAACACGAGAGAAGACTCTACACATGGACATCACCAGATGGCCAACATTGAAATCAGACTGATTATATTCTTTGCAGCCAAAGATGGAGAAGCTCTACACAGTCAGCAAAAACAAGACTGGGAGCTGACTGTGACTCATATCATGACCAACCTAGACAGCATATTAAATACCAGAGATATTACTTTGCCAATAAAGATCTGTCTAGTCAAAGCTATGGTTTTTTCCAGTAGTCGTGTATGGATGTAAGAGTTGGACTATAGATAAAGCTGAGTGCTGAAGAATTGATGCTTTTGAACTGTGGTGTTGGAGAAGACTCTTGAGAGTTCCTTGGATTGCAAGGAGATCCAACTAGTCCATTCTAAAAGAAATCAGTCTTGTATATTCACTGGAAGGACTGATGTTGAAGCTGAAACTCTGATACTTTGGCCACCGATGCGAAGAACTGACTCATTTGAAAACACCCTGTTGCTGGGAAAGACTGAAGGCAGGAGGAGAAGGGGATGACAGAGGATGGGATGGTTGGATGGCATCACCGACTCAATGGACATGAGTTTGAGTAAACTCTGGGAGTTGGTTATGGACAGGGATGCCTGGCGTGCTGCAGTCCATGGAGTTGCAGAGTCTGTCACAACTGATCGACTGAACTGACTTGAATTGTGTTTTTAAATTTCTATTTGTTATAAGAAAAGAAGAAAGCATTTGCTTCATTATGCTTTCATAACTTCTTAGATAAAATTCAGAAATAATAAAGCTGTAAAAATTCAATAGGAGAGTCTTTCTGATGAATGTTCTGTGATGAAGCCACTATGATTTCATTTGCTGTTCTGTTAGATTTTAACCTCTTTCCCTGATTTTCTGGTTACTTGTATGCAGATAATAGAATTTATATAAAGACAATAGAAGACAGCTGCACGCAAATGGAAAAGAAAATAGAAATTTCAAGTGGAAGAAATAAGAGATTACATCATGTTTGAATATAGGACATTTTTCAGAGGACATAAATCCAGATTAGCTTTCCTTGCTTAAAGTATTAGACGAGGATAAGGATTAACACTTATAACATCTGAATAAAGTTGGTTTCTCTTATGCAGTGTTTCAGTAGCTTGAAAAAATGTATTAAAACTTCCTATAATAAAACATATTCTTCAGTATTGAAAATATGCTAAATAATATTTTCTTACAAATAAATCTTTTCTTTTTTCTTTTTTATAGGTAAATTACTTTCTTGGTTCAAAAACACTTCTTTCTTGTTGCCAGTCAGTAAACAAGCAGTGTGTTTTCTATATATTTAATCTTATCTAGCACATAAAGCTGAAGAGCTAGATTTCATCCTCAATTGATGTTAAAAGAAAAATGTTGCCAAACTGCTTTTTGCAGTGAAAAACATATCTAAATCAGAGAGAAATTGGAGTTGCAATCTATGCATCTATTTTTATAGAAAAGCTAAAGTCTAAATCTATAATCTCTTGATCTTTACAACTATTTTAGCTTCTGTCAATTGTGCTTAGGAATGCACACTGACCTGGTTTTCTTAGTTGATTATCTTAATTTCTAATGCTAACATAGATCACATATCCAAATGACCTATTTACATTTGGCATAGAAGGAACATGGTAGATTTATATCAGAGTAAAACTACTTTATATGGCATCATGAATTTCCTGTGTTCTCCATTTTATTATCATAAATATTTTTAAATAAGAGGATGAGGAATTTAGAAGAGAAGGCATGAGACAGAATTCTAATAATGTTAACAAGGTAATATGACCTAGTGTTAGAGTATATTCTTACACAATTTGTAGTTGGATAATAGAGATAATTGAATTTCATCATTCAACAGAGAAGGGAAAATCTTCAATATTTTTTTCTCACATAATCTCAGAAGTCATTGAATCAATTTCATGGTACTGGTAATTATATTCATCCATCATCATTTTTAGAAGTATAGTGATAATAATAATAATGCATTAGTTATTAAAGACACAAAATTAATAGTTTGAACTGTGAAATGCTTGTGTTTATGATATAAACCCATATCTATTACAACACTTCCTCCTGTCATATTACCAGGTCAGATGTAAAAATTTATATTATTTGTGTGAAGGACACTATTATTTGCCTAACATTTAGAAAGTATATGACAAGTCTATGAGTAGCCAACTAAATATTGGGAAATTTCAAAGAGCAGTCATTTAAATAATCATGTTAAAGTGTTTATAGAGAAATTTAAAGTGCTTAGAGCAAAGTAAAATAACCTATATAGCAGAGGCCAAGATTAAGACAAAATGTCAAAGAGGAATTGTTAAATTTTTCATTTATTAAAACAACTAGTGTGCTAATTATGTAATAGGAGGAGATATCAAGTAAATTTTTAAAGAAGTAAAATAAAGAATAGTTTTTAATTAAACCTTTAAGTAAAACCTTTAATAAGAAAATTACTGAATGAGTACATCTGATATTCTCCACATAAGGTAAACAAAGAACAATAAACAAATAAAAAGCTGCACCATTCATATAATTCGATATCTCTAAGTGTCAATTTCCTCTACATGAAATGTGGTGATAAAATTAACCTTTACATAAAATTCTTTGAAAAGTATCACATGCTATTAAAACAAAATGTTTTACTTTTCTTGTTACTGTTTCTTCACGTACTTTGTATGACATTAAATTCCCGGCCTTTCAATGGACATGTAAACTAAAAATCAAGGTGTACTAGTACAAAGTCATTTTAATATTCCAAGAGATCATATAAAACACAAATTGTATATTACGAGGTTCTTCTGCCTACTGATTCTGAATACTTTCAATATGCCAAACAAATCCACCTCATTTGGAATCTTCGTTTCATTCCCTTTACTCCTCAGTAAGGGTTTTGGGCTCCAAAATCACTGCAGATGGTGACTGCAGCCATGAAATTCAAAGACGCTTACTCCTTGGAAGGAAAGTTATGACCAATCTAGACAGCATATTAAAAAGCAGAGACTTTATTTTGCCAACAAAGGTCCTTCTAGTGAAGGCTATGGTTTTTCCAGTGGTCATGTATGGATGCGAGAGTTGGACTTTGAAGAAAGCTGAGCACCAAAAAAATTGATGCTTTTGAACTATGGTGTTGGAGTAGACTCTTGAGAGTCCCTTGGACTGCAAGGAGATCCAACCAGTCCATCCTAAATGAGATCAGTCCTGGGTGTTCATTGGAAGGGCTGATGCTGAAGCTGAAACTCCAATTCTTTGGCCACCTCATGCGAAGAGCTGACTCATTGGAAAAGACCCTGATGCTGGGAGGGATTGGGGTCAGGAGGAGAAGGGGACGACAGAGGATGAGATGGCTGGATGGCATCACCGACTCGATGGACATGAGTTTGAGTAAGCTCCAGGAGTTGGTGATAGACAGGGAGGCCTGGCGTGCTGGGATTCATGGGGTCGCAAAGAATTGGACACAACTGAGTGACTGAACTGAACTGAACTGAACTGAAGACTTCTCTATAAAATTTTTTCAGTTTAGACTTCCATTGTCTTCACTATAAAGGTCTTTATTAATGTCCAGAAAAACATTCTGTTTCATGGCTAATGTGGGCCCTTTAGCACTTCCACCACCTCCAGTGCAATACTATAGAAGCAGTATGGGATATTTTCAGTTCCTCCTTTCTGGGAAACCATCCAAGCCACACATGCAGATTTTTTTTTCCCCTCTACTTAAAATCACTGTATTTTCTACATGTTTTCTTAAAACCTGCCCCCACCTCATATTCACCCTGGGTCTTCCAAAGGCCACATGTTTCAGAGAATCCCCCAACCAGTGCTCCTTTTTATATTTTTGTATTACTTAACAATTTTTTCCTACCCATTAAAACAAAAGATTGAAGATGGAGAGGTATATCAATGGTAGTAAGAGATTATAAATAAATACAGACATAAGAGACATTAAGGAAAAAATTATGAGTTTATTTATTTCAACATTTTTTCACTGTAAATATAACTGTCAAATATTTGGAGCATTGGAAAATATAATATTTTATGATTCACTAAATTAACTTCATAGTCACTTTGATAGAAGATAAAATAGTAAAGAGATATGAAAAATGATTATTTCACTCTTTTGGTTATGTATCGACATACAACAAACTACTATACAACACAGTGACTTAAAACAACCACTAAACTAATTTATCTTGCTCACATTCCTGACAACATGATAAACCACTAAATTAATCTCCTCATTAAGCAATTGAATAGCAAGTCATGTTTGAAATGTAATATGTTGTGGGGTTCTTTAAACAGTTTAATAGGAAAGAGTCCTAACACCTTAATTTAAGGGTTTTGTTTTGTTTGTTTGACAATAGGACCCAATTTTTTCCCCTTATGAATAAATACAATGCTTAGTACAAGTAAGTAAATATATATTTAAACCACTCTGGTACTCTTGCCTGGAGAATCCCATGTTGGGCTACAGTCCATAGGGTTTCAAAGAATTGGACATGACTGGAGCAACGGAGCATGCACAAGCAAATATTTATTCTAAATAGTATGTTATTTATGAAGACATTACTTGGAATACTTAATTTTTCATAATCTGTTAATCATTTCATTTCTGTAAAATTATATTTTTTCTATTAACATTACCTAATACTATGGTCTAAATAATCTGGCTGATGGCAAAGTACAGCATAATATTTCTCTGTTGTTAAGGCCTTTTTCATCTCCAACTTTCATTTTAGAACTTTTGAAAACTACAGTTAACTACCTTCCTTATTAACGTTTCTAGAGACAATAAAACCTAAGGTAGGTTTAGCATAAATAACATTTTAATGAATGTATTGTCATCAGAATTGGCTCTAGACTTAGGAACGACTGTGATTTTTTGTGTTCCTTCCAGTCCCCTAGCTTCATTTTTGATAGTTCTCTCATTATTTGACACTTTCTTCTTCTGAGGTATCAGTGTCCTTAGTACACATCCATTTCTTTTTTAGTTAGTCACAATCATTTATTTAGTATTAATAAAAGTTGATAGATCAATTCACACTGATTTGTAAATAGTTGTATTGCTTAACATGCCCATTACCTATCATCATTTTAAGACCCACTTCATACTACGTCATCCATGTAAAGTATTTTCTTCTTGTTTAGCCACTAAGTTGTGTCCAGCTCTCTTGAGACCCCATGTACTGTAGCCTGCCAGGTTTCCTTGTCCATGGGATTTCCCAGACAAGAATACTGGAATGGGTTGCCATTTCCTTCTCCAGGGGATATTCCCAACCCAGGGATTGAACCCAAGTCTCCTGCACCACAGGTGGGTTCTTTACCACTGAACTACTAGGGAAGTCCTTGGAGGAGGAAACTGGCAACACACTTTAGTATTCTTGCGAGAAAAGACAGAGGAGCCTTGCAGGCTACTGTGAGGGGTCACAAAGCACTGGACATGACTGAGGAACTGATCACGCATGCAAGGTTAAATGAGGTCATAAGTGAGAAGCCATAATCTACATAATCTAATAGGATAGATGTCCTTTCAAGAAAAGGAAGAGACACCAAGGGCACACACACACACACACACACACACACGGACATACACAGGAAAAGGACACGTGAGAACCCAAGGGTAGATATCTACCTAAGCTACTGAGATCCCTCACCAGCAACTGCCATTATTTCCATCCTGAACTTCCATCCTCCACAATTGTGAGAAAATAAGATTCTGTTGTCTAAGTCATCATTTTTTGGTGTCCTATTATGGCACTTTAAGCTTATTTACTAAAACAGAGTGTGTTTATGAATGAGGAAGCACTTATACATTTCTATATAATGTATAGTATGACATCTAAAATATCAATAAGCATCTACTTCCTTTCTGGTTCTGCAAGTTAATATGAAATCCATCAGTCTATATTGTATGTTAAAATACTCAACTTTCATTGCACATCCTCACAGTATAGTTTTATGGATACATATTATAAAGAAAAAAGTGAAAACTAATGTACAATAGAGGACATTTATTTAAAAAAATCCAAAAAAGGTAGCATGAATTGAAAAGTTATTATAAGAACTGCAATAGGACAGTTGAGGGGAAGGGAGTGATTTTGTGTTATTTTGGATTATTTACTTAAGTTTGATGTAAATATTCTCTTCCCTTCATATAATTTACTACTAAAGATAGAAAATTAGGCTACAATAATCATTTTTCTAAACCAGAATAACAATATTCTTTCGTATTTTTACTTGGAAATCCTTGAAATAGATTTTCACACCCAACTTGCATTTGTGTTAGTTCAACCTCAATATTGAAATGATTTTGTTTTCATAGTGGAAAATACGAGATAAACAATAGGGAATCAAATGGGAAATGTTCTCTCTTTTGCAAGGAGGGCCAAAAATTAAAATGTATTATGGATTAGCCAATTTTTTAGGTCTATATAAAATGAACACAATATTATTCATAGAACTATGATATAAAATGTCTTGTTTCAAAGGGGTCATAAATGAAACATCTAGTGAAAATGTTGCCATCAAAAAAGTTATTTAAAATAAGAGTATGAAACTTTTCTTCTAAATGTCAAGATCAGATAAATTTATTTTTAAAGTCTTTTCTAGTATTCTAAAATTATTCCATAATAATCTTTCTTTTAAAATAAAGTTTTTTTATTTTTTTTGTATAAATTCCTAACCTTGTCTCCCCCTCCAAGCTGAAAGTTAAATGGCATAAAATCGGTGCAATTTCAAATTTAGTAATTTAGTTGTTAATTTAAGCCTGGGAAATATGTGTTTGTTATTTAAGATATTGGAATAGAAACAATAATTTGGTACAATATTTTTTTTTCCTTTGAGCACCACACATAGGATATGCAAGGATCTTCTCTTTCGCTTTGTTTTGCCTTCTGTGGAATTCTATTTAAAGCCAGTGTGATCTTTATGTTCAGTTCAGTCTTGCAGGGCTCCTGAACAAAATGAGTAATGAACACAGTGGGATCTGACTAGTTATGTCTCAGTTTGTCATGCTGAAAGTTAACTGAAAACAGGGAATTTGCAAAAAAACTATAACTTTAGAGTGTTAATTTCTACCGATAGGAATTGACAACCATCAAATATGGTATATGCTATGCAGGATGTGAATTTAAGTTTAGCTTGTTCATAGTTTTCTTTAAAACAATTTTAAGGGATTTTACACATTCTGAAATACCATGTAAGCAAACAAAAGGTGGGTAAATTTATTCAACAGACTATAGCAAACACTATTTCTATAACTTGCCAATCAAACATTGGTTGTACATTTACTATCACAAGCACCTGGATGAGAATTGAAAATGTGAATGTTTATCCATGCTACGTCAGTATCCCAGATGATTTCTGTCTTATACAGATAGATAAAAACTGAGTATATTTGATGGAAATTTTGTTTTCAACTGACTGATTTAGGGTTGTTTAAATAATAACTATATGCATGAATTTATGTAAATTTAATCATTTAACCTGACTTATCCAGTATTTAGTTTTCTGTACTGCAGAATTTGAAATTATATTTTCAGTGAAGATGTCATCAGTCATAGAATATAAATTATATGCAAATACGTATCAATTATAAGAAGATACAAAAAATAAATACAGTATTGAACAGAACATAGTTCACAGACAAAAGAGACAGATACTGCCAATTCATCCATAAGTATTACTTTCTACTAATTTTAACAAACACTTATATATTTGCTTTCCTATTAGCACATTATATTTTTTAATGCAATATATAAATTATTTTTCAAAACATCAAGAAAATATCATACTATTAATAGAAAAACAAGCAGCTTCTTCATTTCATACCACATTTCATTTCAGTTCAGTTCAGTTCAATCGCTCAGCCATGTCCCACTCTTTGTGACCCCATGAATCGCAGCACGCCAGGCCTCCCTGTCCATCACCAACTTCTGGAGTTTACTCAAACTCATGCCTATCCAGTCGCTGATGCCATCCAGCCATCTCATCCTCTGTCGTCCCCTTCTCCTCCTGCCCCCAATCCCTCCCAGCAACAGGGTCTTTCCTGATGAGTCAACTCTTCGCATGAGGTGGCCAAAGTCTGGAGTTTCAGCTTCAGCATCAGTCCTTCCAATGAACACCCAGGATTGATAGGACTGGTCATACCACACTTAAGTCACAATTATTATTAGAAACCATCATACCTAGCAAAGTATTATTAACATATGTCCTACTTGGGTAATCTCACATTGAAAATGCTTCATGAGTATTTATTGTTTTAAAAGCAGACTATCTTTGTAAATGCATTTTTGTGTATATGCATGTTTAGGGTATCTGGTAGAGCTATAATAAAATGAAGTAGTTATTTTTCTTTTAGAAAATTTTATATTGCTTCCAAGCTTTTATTAATATAATGGAAAACATTTGCTGTGCTCTATGTGCCCCAGCACATACCCAGAGATTCTTACTACACTTGATCTTAGCCAAAAGGCCGAGAAGCGATATACCCAGAGATTCTTGGCAAAGGGTGGAAGATTCCAAGGGTACAAAGAAACCTGTGACCAATCATTAGGTGAATTAGAGGCCACTAGCTACACATGCCAAAGAATACAGACTTTATAGAATTAGTCCTGAAAAGTCACTAAATAAGCAACGAGCAGCAGCGGCAACAATAATAACAACAAAAATAACAACAAATGGCAAAAACAAGCCCTGAGGGGAATCTGATTTTCAAATCTGATCTAATTCTAATTTTACAATGGAAAAGAATAATTTCACAGCAATAAATGAGATACTCCAGATTTAATGAACAAATTCCTAGAAAGACAAAAACTACTGAAACTGACTCAAAAAGTAATATACCATTTGGATGGACTTGTAACTAGTAAAGAAGATGAAAAAATAAATTTAAAACTTTCTGAAAGAAAAGTCCAGGGTTATATTGTTTCAATGGTAATTTCTACAAGATGACTTAGACATACTGCCAATCTTTTATAAAATTTTCCCAATAATATAACAGCAGAGTGTATTTTCTGACTCATCCTATGAGCCAGGATTATTTGGATACCAGAACCAGACAATGACAAGAAAAGAAAACTACAGAAAAAATGCCACCTATGAATAGATGAAAAAATAAGTTCTTAATAAACTACCAGCAAAGCAATTCCAGAAACATATGAAAACAATTATATCTCATGACCAATTTGTATATCTTCTAGGAATTAAAAGTTAATTTAGCATGTGAAAATCAATTAATAGAATAAATGCAAACACATGATCAGTTCAACACAGGCAAAAATGTTTCACAATATCAAGCAAATTATTATGAAAAATTACTTAACAAACTAGGAATATAAGGGATTTTAATTAACTGGCTAAAAGGTATCTACTAAAAATCCACAGTCAATATCTACTTACTGGTGATAAACTGAAAATGTCCCCCTTGATATCACCAAGCAGCAAAGGGTCATCTACTCTTGACATTTCTATTCAACATTGTACCTAAGGTACTAGCTAGAGCCGCTAGGAAACATAGAGGAATAGGAGCCATCTAAATTAGAAAGGAAGAAGTAAACCTCTCTCTAACTTTAGGTGACACAGTCATGTATGTAGAAAATTGGAAGGAATCCACTAGGAAATTTTAGAATTAGTGAACAAGTTCACCACAGTCAGTCACAATGTCAATATATAAATACCAATTTTTACATCTATTGGTAATAAACATGTTGAAAACAAAATAAAGAAAACAGTTCCATTTATAATAAGGTCAATCATATTAAAATGCTAGGAATAAATTTAACAAGCTATCTAAGACTTATGCACCAAAAAGTTGGGATCACTTTTGTAAGAAATTACAAAACTAAATAAACAGAAAGAACTCATGTTAGTGGATCAAAAGATTTAGTATAACTACGTTTCAGAAGCAACACGATTCCTTTTAAAAACTCAGCAGCTGATTTTGTAGAAATTAGTAAGCTAACCATAAAATTTAATTTAAATGCAAGGGACCTAGAATATTGAAGCGATTTGAAAAAACAAAAACATAAATTTGGATGACTTATACATACTCTGTTATTTCAAAATATATTACAAAGTTACAGCAATCAGAAAAAGTGTAGTACTGGCATACCAATAGACATATATACATGAGTGGAATAAGGCTGAGAGTGCAAAAACAAACCTTTACATTTATGATTGATTGATTATATAATAGATGTCAAGACAACTCATTAGGGAAGTATAATCTTTTCAAAAAGTGCTCAGGGACAACTTCATTTCCACTATGAAAAGAATGAAATTGATTCTGCCTAACACCATATGCTAAAATTATCTTAAAAGGGAATAAAAATTTTAGAGTTAAAGCTTTAAAACTTTTAGAATAAAACTTACAGATATATTTGGATGATCTTAGGTTTCATGATGCTTTCTTAGATAGGAATTCAAAAACACAAGTGATGTATGTGTGTACACACACACACACACAAGGTAGACCAGTTAGGCTTCATCAGAATGAAATTATTTTATGTTTTAAAGGATATCATTAAAAAAAGTTAAAGGACAAACCACAGAATGTGAGGAAGTATTTGTAAATCCTATGTCTGAGAAGGGAATTGTATACAGACTACACAAAGAACTCCTGTATCTCAAAAATAAAAAGAAATAAAAAATTAAAATGATACAGGTATTTGAATACTCATAAACTACTGGTGAAAATGTAAATTTATGCAGTCACTTTAGTAAATATTTTGGTAATTCATCAGTAAGTTTTATGTTCCTGTATGGCCCAGTATTTCCACTCTGAAGTTTATACACAAGATAATTGAAATCATATATTTACCCAATCATATATTTTTATCATAAAATGGCAATTTAATGAAGAAAGAGAGGAGAAGTTCATTTATCTGAGGAAACTTATTAACTCACTTTCCCTGGTATTGGTAGATGAGCTACTCCTACTGTTAGTCCACAAGAGCCATTCAGCATCTTTTTTCTGGTGATACCGTCTCTAAAAGGAAGTTTTCTTATATTACCTGGGATCTGATTTCCTATTTTAGTCCACTTGTAGGTGTATCTGTGACAAGACCATCAAGTGTCAATTCACTCTTCATTCTCAAAGAGTGCTAAATGTATACTTTGTTCAAATTCTGGAGGGATGTGCCCTAACATTAGGCTGAATGCTGTTCCCAAACTGAAATTTTCAGTGAAATTGAGGATACTAGTCAATATTACAAAATACATCAAAAACTCATGCTGCCTAAAATGAGCATGACAAATGTAACAATCAGGAAGTTTTCACACTATGGAAACTAGATGCACATTTCATAATATAAAATGAGTATTAAAAATGATTTAAGGCCTAGCAAGGCAACAAATATATTACAACTTAATAACCCTTTAAAATACTCAATTTTTGAAAAATCAAAGTAACAGTTATGAAGAGACACTTTTCCAAACCACATAGCAATTCCCAACTTTGCAACAAAAAATATTATATTACTAAACAACATTGTCCTAATTATAAATATATTAATTAGAAATAAAAACTACAGAATGTCCATCAAAATATTAGTGTAAAATAAATTTAAATTTTAAATAACTTTGAGAGAAAAATCAAAGGATATATTCATTAATTCATATAATGTTCAATTTCTTGTGAGCTCAGTAAGTGCCAAGTACTGTTAAAATTACTTTAAATTAACTATAATATTTGATCCTCATAACCCTGTGAGCTATATTAGAATTATACTTATGACACTGGGGTTGAAGAGGCACAAACTGGAATCAAGATTGCCAGGAGAAATATCAATAACCTCAGATATGCAGATGACACCACCCTTATGGCAGAAAGTGAAGAGGAACTAAAAAGCCTCTTGATGAAAGTGAAAGAGGAGAGTCAAAAAGTTGGCTTAAAGCTCAACATTCAGAAAACTAAGATCATGGCATCTGGGCCCATCACTTCATGGCAAATAGATAGGGAAACAGTAGAAACAGTGTCAGACTTTATTTTTTGGGGCTCCAAAATCACTGCAGATGGTGATTGCAGCCATGAAATTAAAAGACGCTTACTCCTTGGAAGGAAAGTTATGACCAACCTAGATAGCATATTCAAAAGCAGAGACATTACTTTGCCAACAAAGGTCCGTCTAGTCAAGGCTATGGTTTTTCAAGTAGTCATGTATGGATGTGAGAGTTGGACTGTGAAGAAAGCTGAGTGCCAAAGAATTGATGCTTTTGAACTGTGGTGCTGGAGAAGACTCTTGAGAGTCCCTTGGACTGCAAGGAGATCCAACTAGTCCATCCTAAAGGAAATCAGTCCTGGGTGTTCATTGGAAGGACTGATGTTGAAGCTGAAACTCCAGTACTTTGGCCACCTGATGCGAAGAGTTGACTCACTGGAAAAGACCCTCATGCTGGGAGGGATTGGGGACAGGAGGAGAAGGGGACAGCAGAGGATGAGATGGCTGGATGGCATTACTGACTCGATGGACATGAGTTTGAGTCAACTCCGAGAGTTGGTGATAGACAGGGAGGCCTGGCGTGCTGAGATTCATGGGGTCTCAAAGAGTCGGACATCACTGAGCGACGGAACTGAACTGCATCAATACAAAAATAATCAATAGGAAGATAAGATTTGAAGGTAATATGAACAAAAAATAACCCTGGATGTTCAATATGAATGAGTTAAGTTTAATTAGAGTTAAGTAAAAATCCAGTATCATGATTAGTGATTCGACTGAGATAGAACACGTGTACACATTGTTCCCAGTATCAAGTGCCAGTTTTTATGTGTTTGGCACTAACTCTTTCACATTCATTAACACATTTTTTGCTCATAACCCTGTAAGCCACCTTAGGATATTTTTAGCTGCTGGCAATATGGAAAAATGAGAAGAAAAATAAACTTCAAATTGGCTTAAACAAGAATAAAATTGATTTCATCACAAACCTGAAAATCCAGATACTTCAGATTTGGCATAATCCAGGCTCTCCGCTTTTTTTAAGATTGAGTGTATTTTGTCCTTTTCCACATCAGCCGTATATAAAATGTTTACTGGTGAATCTAGCATCACATTTCCTAAAAAACAAGAGGAGGAAAGGCAGAATTTGGTGGAGAGCTTTCCAAGAAGTTGCAGGAGGTTCTTTCTTACTCTGGAATAATCAACAATCTTCCCAGTTTGATTTTTTCACTTAAACTGTATTAGATGCTCCATTTTTAACTAATGTTAACAAGGGAGATCATCAGATTATCCTTTAGCCAATAAACTGTATCACCTTGGGGATGAGAATGAGCAAGTTGCCTTTATTGACCATGGTTTTGGTATTGAAGACTCAACTTGAAGTTTGGTTAGAAAACTGGTAAGAATAACTGAATGCTCTGAAGGAATTCAAACTGCCCTTTACAGATATTTATTTTTGTAAATAGGTTTCAAAATTCAGTCTGTGCACACTACAATTTTTCTTCACCACATGCATGCAGAATACTTTCTAACCACCAGTGTTTCCCCATAGAAGGTTGATGAAGCCTTACTTCATCTGAGAGCTATTGTTGGGATTTTACTATAATATGTATATAGTCTCCTGCTCACCCCTGGGATTCATGTCTATGTTGCCTTGGTAAACACTGTATCTCAAACAGAAATTTAGAATTCTTGCTATGAAAATTTTGTACTAAGGCTGTTCTTCTGAGAACATGGCATATCCTCAACTTTTCTTATAGTTCACTTGTTTCCACTGTAATAATATGTCATGTACAGCTTCACCTGGGATTTATTTTGTTCCATTTATTTAGCAACTTCTACTAATTATCTCTGTAAATATTTTTATTAGTTTCATTTGTAAAGAAAACAAAGTTCTCCTGGTCATATACAGTAGAGCCTTCAAAGTGAAAGGTTGTTGCTGAATCACGAAAGATGCCAGGATTCTTGGCCTGTGAAGGAGAAGAATTAAATCCGGGGCCAGAGACGAGGCTTGATGGCTCAGAGCTTTTGTGTAATAAAGTTTTATTAAAGTATAAAAGGGACAGAGAAAACTTCTGACATAGACATCAGAAGGGGGCAGAAAGAGTGCCCCATCACAAGTGCTAGCAATGGAGTTATACACTTTTTAATTACTTATTACAGTGAATCAAAAGAATGTCTGGAGGTTGTAAAGACCTCACTAGACACTGGTCCTGGGAAAGACTGAAGGCAGGAGGAGAAGGGGATGACAGAAGATGAGATGTTTCAATAGACATGAGTTTGGGTAAACTCCGGGAATTGGTGATGGACAGGGAGGCCTGGCATGCTGTGGTTCATAGGGTCGCAAAGAGTTGGACATGACTGAATGACTGAACTGAACCACACTGAGACCCACTCCCATAATTTACATTTCAAGATAACAGGATTAGCCAGAAGGTTTTTTTTCCAGAGACTGTCCTCAAGCAGGATACATTATTGTTATATAATCCCAAGGAATGTAGAGGAAGAAAAACGTTTGTCCTTTCTTTCTCCTTGAGAATTCCAGACCCTCTCTCCTTGGAGACCCCCGGACTTCTTATCAACCTGCCTAGGAATTGATTCTCTCAAAAGAAGTGTTGTTATAGTGTGAATGTTTGTGTCCCCCAAAATTCTTCTGTTGAAATTCTATAGTCCGTTGAGATGGTATTAGAAGATAGGGATTTGGAGAAGTGATTATGTCATAACAGTAGAACTTCTATGAGTAAGATTAATGCCCTTATAAAAGGCCCCAAGAGAGCTCTTTAGCCCTTTCTGCCATATCAGAACACAACAAAAAGTCCTCAACCATGACAAGAACCTTTACTCAACAAATGCTAGCATTCTGATCTCTGAATTCCAGTCTCCAGAATGGTGATAAATATATTTCTGTTGTTTATAAGCTACCCAGTCTATGATATTTTATAGTTATATCCGGTTCTAGGGGACTAAAACATATATTAACAGAATCAAGGTCTCACAAGTGATTCTATAATATTTCTCCTCAAAAGGAACTCTGTTCATCTTCTTGGTAAAGAGTAATTGTTGGACAATAATTCACCTATATGTATCTATTCATCTTTTTAAATGCTTTTTTGATAGTAAACATTTTTACTATTACTATTACTAATACTTTCTCGCAAAATCAGCCCCTCCTTTAGTATATTAAATCCAGATTTGAGAACTGGTTCACAATTAGAAATTAAACTGCAAATTGCCACTTTGGAGTGGCCTCTCTAAGCCTCATCATTCATCGTGGATTTTAATTGTGTAAATATAGCAATACTTTATTGGCACCATACATATCTATCCTATCACTTGGTTTTGGGCATTTCAGACTGTTTCTCGATGGCAGGGCAATCTTTCTGCCCATAATGATAACTGCATACACTTTTATTTTGATTTTTAAATGCTACTTGTTTTCTATATTTTGTAATATCCCCTTAACCCCAATAGTAACAAGATACTCAGTACTATCAAAGCATCTCTTGCCATCAGCCTACTTCTGAACTTCTCAAAAATGCTGCATTGGTACGTTCCATATTTGTTTTTGTAAATCTACTTTCCCACAGAGTATAATTAGCAAGTGGATTTTCTGAATGTATATAATCATAACATGCCCAGTTTTCCAAGGCTTATGATCTCTTTCTTCAATATTTTTCACTTAAATCCTGTCCTCTCTACTTTACTTTGTGTTAGCCATGATTTTTTTCAACATTTCAAAAGCCACTCAAGTTTAGCACTGCCTCCCAGGACTTTGCCAGGGTTTTTAATCATATATCAATGGAGAATGCTCCCATATAGATAAACTGTCTTACTCAGCTTTGTGTCCTGCCCTTCTTGATCTAAAATCTTTAAATTCCAGTCCCTTGGCTCTTTGCAAGCTCACTTGTTTCATAAATCACACAGCTTCTTTGACATATGCTGACAGTTGTGTGCTCAGTCACTCAGTTGTGTCTGACTCTTTGTGACCCCATGGACTGTACCCCACCAGGCTCCTCTGTCCATGGCATTCTCCAGGCAAGAATACTGGTATGGGTTGCCATTTCCTCCTCTAATATTGATAGCTACATCTTCTTTTACAAGAGTGAGCTCTTCCAAAGCTTGATTATGTTTTGATATAACCTACTGTCCGGGAGGAATGATAAGAGCAAACCCTGAGGCTGGAGGCAGAATTGGAGGCTGCATGCTTTCCTGCCAAGCAAAGACCACTGCATCGTTTTCAAGCATGAGGGAAGCGGTCGTTTCTAAATTCTAACAGAAAGGAGCAGATGCTTCTGCAGATCCAGAGGATTTAGGGGAGTATTGGGATTCAGATTTTCCAAATGTGTCAACTCAAATGCCCTATCCCAAATCTCAGGGTTCTACTCCTTCTCAAGCATGGCACTGACCTTGGTATAAATACTTGCTGGAGTTAAAAAAAGTCAATCTTTTCTGGGGCTCTGCCACCCTAATAATTAAGTTATGGGACTTATTCTCAGTTGTTTCCACCCTCTGGTTTCAGGAAATAATTATATTTTCATGGGGGCTTAACCTATTGCCTTTGTTGTTTAGTTGCTAAGCTGTGTCTGACTCTTTTGTAACCCCATGGACTGTAGCCCACCAGGCTCCTCTGTCCATGGGATTCCCAGGTCAGAATATTGGAGTGGGTTGCCATTTCCTTCTCCAAGGTATCTTCCTGGACCATAGATCTAACTCATGTCTCCTGCATTGCAGGCAGATTCTTTACCATTGAACGTTAAAGCCCAATTAATTCTTTTAGTTGGTGATTAATCATCATTAGACTTTCATACTTTATCTCATAAAAATTTTAAGAGTTGAAACTGGTACAGCATGCCAGAAGCTGAGTACATGAACTGACATTGCAGGGTTCACTTTGCCTCCCAGGTAATTGGTTATCCAGTTGAGAGATTGCATTTTAGAGTCAGATTTCTAGGTGACTCCTGGTACCAACTTTCACTGGCCAGTGACCTCAGGAGGCATGCTATAGGAAAGGTGTTTGCTTGCAGGAGGTTTATCAGGGGACTGTTCTCTGATCCCACATCTGTGAAGGTTATCTTGCATTGAAGCAAGAGGGCTGTGCTCTTATTATTAATAGACACAAACTGCCCAGCAGGCAAATTCATCTGCAAGCTCTCAGCAAGCAACACTCCAAGCAGCTGGGAAAATAAGGGGGCATCAGGCCAGTCTCCCACTAAGGTTCCTTTTGCATATGAAAGTATTTTAATATGTATTTATGTATTAATATTATGCATTAATGTGCAATAATTATTTTTAATATGGATAAAGAAGATGTAGTACATATGTATAATGGAATATTATTCAGTCATGAAAAGGAACAGATTTGAGTTGTAGTGGGGTGGATGAACCTAGAGCCTGTTATACAGAGTGAAGTAAGTCAGAAAGAGAAAAACAAATACTGTATATTAATACATATATGTATATGGAAACTAGAAAAGTAGTACTGATGAACTTATTTTCAGGGAAGGAATGGAGACATAAACATAGAGAACAACTTGTGGACACTATGGAGGAAGGAGAGGATAGGACAAATTGAGAAAGTAGCATTGACACATATACAGTATCACGTGTAAAATACAAAGCTGTTATATATAACACAGGGAGCCCTGCCTGGTGCTCAGTGACAACCTAGAAGGGGGAGATTGGGCAGGGGACTTAAAAGGGAGGAGATAAGTGTATGATTATGACTGATTCATGCTGCCATATGGCAGAAACCAGAGGAGCATTGTAAAGAAATTGTCCTCCAATTAGTAAAAGAACAATAATAAAATAAAAAACAGTAATAATAATAATAAAATACCGCATATTTGAAACTTGCAAAAAATATTAGGATAGAAGTCATTATATTTTGTAAATAATTGTCAGTTTCAAATATAAACATGATATAAAAGATGAGGTCATTAATGCTCTCTTATTTCTCCTGATTTTGCTAAATTCCCTCTTCTCATTTTCAAAATTGTTAATTATATTCATATTATTTTACTACAAAATTTGGAAAATTTATGTTCTGTTATGCCCACATTTGTCCAATAATGTTTATTTACATTAAGGGCATTGCCTTATAATCTATAATTTTACCTAGATATTTTTCAAGAAGTGCTTATGAGTTATATGGTCTTAAGTTTAATCATATTTTCTTATGTTTGTCCCTTGGCATATTGCCTGATATTCTGGAGGGTTTATATTACATTTCTGTATAATCAATTTTTTTTTCTTTAGCACTTCATAAGCATTGCTCTGTGGTTTTGGCACTTAAGTTACTTTCAAGAAATGTACTGACAATCTGATTTTCCTCCTTCTCATGCTGTCTACGTTATATTCCTTGGATGGCTGAACAATAGTTTCTTCATTCTTTAATTCCAGTAATTTAGTGAAGAATGCCATGTTGCTGAATATTCCATACTAAATATAATTTTTATGATGCTTATGGTTAGTTTGATATAGGGCTCTCGTACTACTTCCTTCATCCTTTCACCTCTCCATTTTATTTATTATTATTTTATATATCCATACACTATCTTTAGATTCATTACTAACTTCAAGATGATATTCTTATACTGTAACATGAAAATTGTTTCTGTGCTATTTATCATTGTCTAATTCAGGTATACCAGTTATTCTTATCCTTGACTGTATTTTTCTTCACATGGTCATTTCTTCTTATGACTATATTTTTTCACATACTACATGCAAATATGCTAATTATTATTATGAATATACTAAATATTATTTGCATTTAAATGTGTATTTTTTACCTATTTTATGTAAAAAGATATGTAAAAATTAAATTTAAAGTAATCAATTTTTTTAGGTTAAAGTTATGTGAGTTGGCTGCTGGTTGGGTGATTTGGGTTAAGTGACCTTATTCTGCTCCTGAGACTAGTGCGAGATGGAGAATGTTCCTCTTTTCTAGTGGTGATGGCAAGAAGCCAAAGAGGGAAAGTGGAAACATGCAACGCACCTTAAACATGAAAAGCAAGTGAAAACATGCTTAAAACTGCCTATGAGTCAAAGAATAGGAAACTCATCTTTGCCTCTTTAGTGAAAGGAATTGCAAATTAAGAGTTATCAATGCAAAAAAAAATAGAGGAGAAAAATAGAATGGGAAAGATTAGAGATCTCTTCAAGAAAATTAGAGATACCAAGGGAACATTTCATCCAGAGATGGGATCAATAAAAAACAGAAATGGTATGGACCTAACAGAAGCAGAAGATACTAAAAAGAGGTGGCAAGAATACACAGAAGAACTACATTAAAAAAATCTTCAAGACCCAGATAATCATGATGGTGTGATCACTCACACTCACCTAGAGCCAGACATCCTGGAACATGAAGTCAAGTGGGCCTGAGGAAGCATCACTATGAACAAAGCTAGTGGAGGTGACGGAATTCCAGTTGAGCTATTTCAAATCCTAGAGATGATGCTGTGGAAGTGCTGCACTCAATATGTCAGCAAATTGGAAAACTCAGCAGTGGCCACAGGACTGGAAAAGATCAGTTTTCATTCCAATCCCAAAGAAAGACAATGCCAAAGAAGGCTCAAACTACCGCAAATTGCACTCATCTCACATGCTAGGAAAGTAATGCTCAAAATTCTCCAACCCGGGCTTCAGCAATACGTGAACCACCAACTTCCAGATGTTCAACCTGGTTTTAGTAAAGGCAGAGAAACCAGAGATCAAATTGCCAACATCCGCTGGATCATCGAAAAAGCAAGAGAGTTCCAGAAAAACATCTATTTCTGCTTTATTGACTATGCCAAAGCCTTTGACTGTGTGGATCACAATAAACTGTGGAAATTCTGAAAGAGATGGAAATACCAGACCACCTGATCTGCCTCTTCAGAAACCTGTATGCAGGTCAGGAAGCAACAGTTAGAACTGGACATGGAACAACAGACTGGAGTATGTCAAGGCTGTATATTGTCACCGTGCTTATTTAACTTATATGCAGAGTACATCATGAGAAATGCTGGGCTGGAAGAAGCACAAGCTGGAATCAAGATTGCCAGGAGGAATATCAATAACCTCAGATATGCAGATGACACCACCCTTACGGCAGAAAGAGAAGAAGAACTAAAGGGTCTCTTGATGAAAGTGAAAGAGGAGAGTGAAAAAGTTGGCTTAAAGCTCAACATTCAGAAAACTAAGATCATGGCATCTGGTCCCATCACTTCTTGGCAAATAGATGGGGAAACAGTGGAAACAGTGGCTGACTTTATTTTTGGGTCTCCAAAATGACTGCAGATGGTGATTGCAGCCATGAAATTAAGAGACGCTTACTCCTTGGAAGGAAAGTTATGACAACCTAGACAGCACATTAAAAAGCAGAGACATTACTTTGTCAACAAAGGTCCATCTAGTCAAGGCTATGGTTTTTCCAGTGGTCATGTATGGATGTGAGAGCTGGACTATAAAGAAAGCTGAGTGCCGAAGAATTGATGCTTTCGAACTGTGGTGTTGGGGAAGACTCTTGACACTCCCCTTGGACTGCAAGAAGATCCAACCAGTCCGTCCTAAAACAGATTAGTTCTGGGTGTTCATTGGAAGGACTGATGTTGAAGCTGAAACTCTAATACTTTGGCCACCTGATGCAAAGAGTTGACTCATTTGAAAAGACCTTTATGCTGGGAATGATTGAGGGCAGCAGGAGAAGCAGATGACAGAGGATGAGATGATTGGATGGCATCACGGACTCAATGCACATGGGTTTGGGTGGACTCCGGGAGTCTGTGATGGACAGGGAGGCCTGGCATGCTGTGGTTCATGCTGTCACAAAGAGTCGGACATGACTGAGAGACTGAACTGAACAGGACAAAGGGATAAGACTGGGGCTTTCCTTATACTATATTTTTGTAATTAATTCAAATTCTATTTCTTTCTGGCCTTTACAGACTCATCATTAATAATACTATTTTCCTCCAGATCACAGCTTTTCATTTAATCTTGCTTTGATCTTTTTTTGAGTCCTTAAGTTATTTCCAGTTTGAAATACAACCATATCTTCAAATAATTTGCTTATTCATTGCATTTTGCTGGGGATAGGTGGATAGGAAAGAGACTTTTACCTAATTCTGCGTGCAAGATTATAATCTCTAACAACATCCATACTATTTTCAAAATGATCTCTACTAGTATTCCTCCAATTGTCTTATGATCTGTATCTCAATTCCAAAGGGATAGTCTAAGTCTTTGCATGTACACACTCAAAGCTTATATCATGAAATAAGTGAGAACTCATAGAAATGCACTGGTGAAGGAAACAGTAACCCACTCCAGTATTACTGCCTGGAGAATCCCAGGGACAGAGGAGCCTAGTGGGCTGCTGTCTGTGGGGTCGCACAGAGTCGGACACAACTGAAACAACTTAGCAGCAGCATAGTAATGCAGACAAAATATGGCTACACCCATAATTATTCATGAATAGACTTATTTTGGTAAAAATAGCAATATATTTATGATGTCTTATTAAAACTTCCCTGATGGCTCAGCTGGTAAAGAATCCACCTGCAATCCAGAAGACCTGGATTCTACCTCTGGGTTGGTAAGATCCCCTGGAAAAGGGAAAGGTTACCCACTCCAGTATTCTGGCCTGGAGAATTCCATGGACTGTATAGCCATGGGGTCGAAAAAGAGTCGGACACAACTGAGCGACTTTCACTTTATTAAAATTTAAATGCAGTTTTATATTTCCTATTTTACACACTAGTGAAAATAAATCAATTATAATCCTATGAGCTATATATAGAGGATTCTTATGTTTAAAATTTATTTTACATATGTGCTTGTGTACATATACATATATATGTGTGTGTGTACATGGAGTCACAGGCATAAGTAATATATTTGCTTACAGTTGGCTGGATTTTAACAGTGATGCAAAAAAAAAAAAAAAAAAAGATCAAATTTAAACTCTATGCAGGGATCAGCAGTAACTTACCAATCTTAAATTTTGAATTTAGTTTAGAGGTATTGTCACTTGTGTACACAGGTAAACAAAGTTGATTGCTGTTGTTTAGATTGCACAGTTTTAAAACCTTCTGATAGTTTATGTCTATTTGAATAGCATTCAGCATTAGTAACATATTAAAATATTTAATGAGACAGAAATTGCAAAATTTTAACTTTTTATAAATTATACAGTTTTTCCATATATACTGACATTTTAGTCATTTACTTAAAAAATCATGATGTAATAGAAAAATTCTAAATTTTATGGTCATACCTATGCTCCTAGTAGTTGAGTCAGAAAATAAAGAGACTGGTATGTATCTTGTAGGTAGACACACACAGAAATCTATACCAGAAATATTCACACATATAACCAAAAAGAAATGTGCACTTTGTTGGAAGTTCAGCATGAGTTTTCAATGTCACAGTGTATCATGTTGATATGCCACTTTGAAATCTGTTTTACCTTTAGATCATCTCACAGAATAAAGGAAAAAAGTATTTTAAATCATTCACTCTTTACCAGTATTCAGTTTCAGTTATAACAAATAAATAAAATATATTTTAATATAATCATTATTATATATGTATATGTATATCTATCTGCTTTTCCCCCATTGAACCACCATAATGATCAGGGAGATTAGGTAGAATGCAATATACAATACATCTATTCATAACTATTTCAGTGCCCAGCAGTATTTATAGACTCGAGATATGAAGAATATGAAGTAAAACTCTTTTAGTTTCAATTTATTGAGTTCTTTGGAGAAATCAAATTAATTATTTATTACATTAATTTACTGTTAGCATTTACTGCAGCTATGGAGTTGGGCACAGCTTAGTGACTAAACAACAATTTACTCTTTATGCATAAAAAATAGAGGGACTGCCATTTTCCTAGCTAAGGCTGAACCCTCTCCTTGAATCTAATTCCCTCATACATTCTCAAGGACACTGCTACTAATATATTGATTCTTCTGCTCCTCAGCTACCAATTTTCTTTTTTATTATTCCTACCGTCACAGAAATAAACTGTTTCTTCCATCTTAAAAGAATCCCTGTTTTTATCCTCTGTTCCATTTATCTCCTCTTTACAGAAAATTTTCTGGAAAGATTAGAAGAGAATTGCTGGCTTCATGTTCGCCACTTCCACTGGTTTTTGTCCACAAACTCTACTGAAATCTCTCTTTCCAAAGTCACCAATGAATTTTGTGTTGGCAATATCAATGATCAAATTTTAATCATACTTTTTCTACTTAGGATTATTCCGTAGAGTATAATACTCTATTTTTCTTGAAATGCTTCTTTCACCTAAATTCTTAGACAGCACTCTCAACCTTAAATTTGGGAGTGCCCCTGGACTTTTCAACATTATTCTTTTTTATTATCTAACCTCAGTCTCTAAACTATCTCATGTAGCCTGATGATTTAAATACATAAATGCTAAATCCTGGGTTTTGCATCTTCAGTCTAGTTCTCCCATGACCTCCAAGTCCAAACATCCTGTGTATGGATGTGAGAGTTGGACTGTGAAGAAAGCTGAGCGCCAAAAATTTGATGCTTTTGAACTGTGGTGTTGGAGAAGATTCTTGAGAGTTCCTTGGACTGCAGGGAGATCCAACCAGTCCATCCTAAAGGAGATCAGTCCTGGGTGTTCATTGGAAGGACTGATGCTGAAGCTGAAATTCCAATGCTTTGGCCACCTCATGCGAAGGGTTGACTCATTGGAAAAGACCCTGATGCTGGGAGGGATCAGGGGCAGGAGGAGAAGGGGACGACAGAGGATGAGATGGCTGGATGGCATCACCGACTCGATGGACATGAGTTTGAGTAAACTCGTGGGGGTGGTGATGGACAGGGAGGCCTGGAGTGCTGCGACTCATGGGGTTGCAAAGAGTCGGACATGACTGAGTGACTGAACTGAACTGAACTGAACTGACCTGAACTTGACATTTCTAATTGTATATCTGATAGTCATTGCAAACTTAGCAGGTTCAAACTTCATAGGGTAATTTTTTTTGTATGTTTCATTTATTATTGTTTATTCAGTACCTAGAAAACTACCTGGTACATAGTAATGGGCAATGGTATTTATTCAGTGAATGAATGTGTATTTTAACTGACTTAAAAACATCCAAATGATGCATACCTACATGAAGTATTATTTTCTTTTATACTTGAACAACATTCTTAATATATCGGTCCTATTTATTTCTGTACTGGTTATTAACTTGTTTGCATAATGAAACATACCACTTATAAAATGGGGAGTACCAGATTTGCAAAGGAAGCTATATTTCTGAAATACTTTCTAATATATATTATCTTCTTCTTACTTGACAGAACTTACATATAATCTTCCTAACAATAATTTGTAAAAGCATGGTTTTAGTTTATAAGTATTTGCTGCTATTTTAATGAGGAGTGGGCATTTCAGAAATACATATCCAAAGAAATCTTTAGTTAGAAACTAAAAGTTTTGCCACTAAGTTTAATTTTTATACTGTGCAAGAGGCAATGTTTCTATAAAGAACAAACAATGAGACCAATACTATTGATGTCACATAAAGAAAGAATTTTCTGCACTGAATTTTTTTTGTTTACCATGACTTTGGTTTCTCACTATATGAAAAATGCATTCCAACTAAGTTTCAAGTATTTGCTGAATACAGAATATGGTTTTTGTGTGAAATATAGGACCCAGTTTGGATTTGAGGAGTGAGTTTTGAGAGTCAACTATTACTTTATATATATACACATATATGTGTATATATACATATTTATATTTCTATTTGGTATTTGTACCTGCAGCAGAGCCAGTCAACTTAAGTTATACTTTTGAACAATAATTGGCTTTTCTCCAGTATTGTTCATAAGTTTCCCCTGCATTGTTGTTGTTCAGTTGCTCTGTTCTGTCTGACTCTGCTATCCCATGAACTGCAGCACACCAGGCTTCCCTGTTCTTCACCATCTCCTGGAGTTTGTTCACTCATTTGCATTGAACCAGTGATGCCATCCAACCATCTCATCCTCTGTTGCCCACTACTCCTGCCTTCAATTTTTTCCAGCATCAGGGTCTTTTCCAGTGAATTGGATCTTTATATCTGGTGACCAAAGTATTGACCTTCAGTTTCAATATCAGTCTTTCCAACCAATATTCAGGGAAGATTTCTTTTAGAATTGACTAGTTTGATTTCCTTGCTGTCCAAAGGACTCTCAAGAATCTTCTCCATCCAGTCCCACAGTTTCAAAGCATTAATTTTTCAGTTCTCAGCCTTCTTTATGGTTCAACTCTCACATCTGTACATGACAACTGGAAAAATCATAGCTTTGACCATATGGACGTTTGGTGGCAAAGTTATGCCTCTGCTTTTTAAAACACTATCTAGATTTGTCATGTCTACTCTTCCAAGGAATAAGTGTCTTTTAATTTCACGGCTGCAGTCACCATCTGAGATGATGCTGGAGCCCAAGAAAAGAAATTCTCTCACTGCTTCCATTTTTCCCCCATCTATTTGCCATGAAGTAATGGGACCAGACACCATGAATTAGTTTTTAAATGTTGAGTCTTAAGCCAGCTTTTTCACTCTACTCTTTCAACTTCAGCAAGAGGCTCTTTAGTTCCTCCTTACCTTCTGCCATTAGGGTGTGTTATCTGCAATTTTTGAGGTTATTGATATTTCTCCCAGCAATCCTGCTTCCAGTCTGTGATTCATCCAGCCTGGTATTTCACAAGATGTACTCTGCATATGTATGGATGTGAGAGTTGGACTATAAAGAAAGCTGAGCACTGAAGAATTGATGCTTTTGAACTGTGGTGTTGAAGACTCTTGAGAGTCTCTTGAACAGTAAGGAGATCCAACCAGTCCATCCTAAAGGAAATCAGTCCTGAATATTCATTGGAAGGACTGATGCTGAAGCTGAAACTCCAATACTTTGGCCACCTGATGTGAAGAACTGATTCATTTGGAAAAACCCTGATGCCGGGAAAGATTGAAGGCAGGAGGAGAAGGGGTTGACAGAGGATGAGATGGTTGGATGGCATCACCGACTCAATGGATATGAGTTTGAGTAAATCCCCAGAGTTGGTGATGGACAGGGAGGCCTGGCATGCTGCAGTCCATGGGGTTGCAGAGTCAGACATGACTGACTGAACTGAACTGAACTGAACTGAACTCTGCATATAGGTTAACTAAGTAGGGTGACAATTTACAGCCTTAATGTACTCCTTTCCCAATTTTCAAGCAGTCTATTGTTCTATGTGTTGTTCTAACTGTTGTTTCTTGACCTGCATATAGGTTTCTCAGGAGGCTGGTAAGGTAGTCTGATATTCCCATCTCTTTAAGAATTTTCCAGTTTGTTGTAATCCATACAGTCAAAGACTTTAGCATAGTCAGTGAAGAAAAACTAGATGTTTTTCTGGAACTCTCTTGCTTCTTCTATGATCCAACAGATGTTGGCAACTTGATCTCTGTCTCCTCTGCCTTTCTAAACCCAGCTTGTACATCTGGAAGTTCTCCTTTCGTATACTATTGAAGACTAGCTTGAACATTACCTGCATTACCATTACCAGACTCAAAGGCATTTATTTACTTTCATGTTACACCCAGTCACCAGTCTCCCGCTGATATCACGACCTTCATTGCCCTCTAGGGTGTGCTAGGGCTATACTGTCCCTTCCCACCCACATCCCGCCCCATTAGTATCTTCTATGTTCTTTAACACAGGACCTTTCTAACTGATATTCTACTTTATTCCAAATAATCTAATATATGTCAAGGTTTAAGGATTTAATTGTGCTTTCTGTACACCAATATTTTACTAGGATTTCTTTGATTCAAAACCCTGAATTTTGAATGGCATTAGCTTCTTCAGGCTCAAAAGAAGACAGAATGAAAAAGAGGTATATTCAGCAGGGAAATCATTCTCTATTCAAATCATACAAATATATATATATATAATGCAATCTTTTTTGTATAATACTCAAGAACCACATAAATATACTCTAGTAAAAGTTGCAGTGACTGCCTATAATCTTATTTAACTTTAAAAAATGGGTGTATACATACATATATTTTCAGTGCTAGAACATATGTTCATTATATGACTTTCAGCAGAATCAGTTATTTCCTTTTGCTGATCTGACTGGCATACTTAGTTTAGAAATATTAGAGTAGTATCTCACCCTCATTTCTGAAATAGTCTGAAGAATATTTGTTAAATAAAGCAGGGAAGATTTATGTCTGATTTTCCCTTACAAATGCAATATATTTTTATAAATTTAATAAATGGAGAGAGTATTACTTGTTCATAAAAATGACATTTAAATATTAAGTAATAAGTGACCGTCCAAAAGCCTCCATACCTACACTGAAACCAACCACCACCCAAGAGCCAATAAGTTCCAGAGCAAGACATACCACGCAAATTCTCCAGCAACGCAGAAACATAGCCCTGAACGTCAACATACAGGCTGCCCAAGGTCACACCTAACACATAGACCCATCTCAAAACTCATTACTGGGCACTCCATTGCTCTCCAAAGAGAAGAAATCAAGTTCCACGCACCAGAACACTGATGCAAGCTTCCCTAACCAGGAAACCTTGACAAGCCAATCGTCTAACCCCACCCACTGGGTAAATCCTCCACAATAAAAAGGAACCACAGACCTCCAAAATACAGAAAGCCCACTCCAGACACAGCAATCTAAACAAGATGAAAAGGCAGAGAAATACCCAACAGGTAAAGGAACATGAAAAATGCCCACCAAGTCAAACAAAAGAGGAGGAGATAGGGAATCTACCTGAAAAAGAATTTAGAATAATGATAATAAAAATGATCCAAAATCTTGAAAACAAAATGGAGTTACAGATAAATAGCCTGGAAACAAAGATTGAAAAGATACAAGAAATGTTTAATAAAGACCTAGAAGAAATAAAAAAGAGTCAATTAAAAATGAATAATGCAATGAATGAGATCAAAAACACTTTGGAGGGAACCAAGAGTAGAATAACGGAGGCAGAAGATAGGATAAGTGAGGTAGAAGATAAAATGGTGGAAATAAATGAAGCAGAGAGGAAAAAAGAAAAAAGGATCAAAAGAAATGAGGACAACCTCAGGGACCTCTGGGACAATGTGAAACGCCCCAACATTCGAATCATAGGAGTCCCAGAAGAAGAAGACAAAAAGAAAGGCCATGAGAAAATACTCGAGGAGATAATAGCTGAAAACTTCCCTAAAATGGGGAAGGAAATAGCCACCCAAGCCAAGAAACCCAGAGAGTCCCAAACAGGATAAACCCAAGGCGAAACACCCCAAGACACATATTAATCAAATTAACAAAGATCAAACACAAAGAACAAATATTAAAAGCAGCAAGGGAGAAACAACAAATAACACACAAAGGGATTCCCATAAGGATAACAGCTGATCTATCAATAGAAACCCTCCAGGCCAGAAAGGAATGGCAGGACATACTGAAAGTAATGAAAGAAAATAACCTACAACCTAGATTACTGTACCCAGCAAGGATCTCATTCAGATATGAAGGAGAATTCAAAAGCTTTACAGACAAGCAAAAGCTGAGAGAATTCAGCACCACCAAACCAGCTCTTCAACAAATGCTAAAGGATCTTCTCTAGACAGGAAATGCAGAAAGGCTGTATAAACGTGAACCCAAAACAACAAAGTAAATGGCAACGGGACCACACCTATCAATAATTACCTTAAATGTAAATGGGTTGAATGCCCCAACCAAAAGACAAAGATTGGCTGAAGGGATACAAAAACAAGACCCCTATATATGCTGTCTACAAGAGACCCACCTCAAAACAAGAGACACATACAGACTAAAAGTGAAGGGCTGGAAAAAAATATTTCATGCAAACGGAGACCAAAAGAAAGCAGGAGTCGCAATACTCATATCAGATAAAATAGACTTTCAAATAAAGGATGTGAAAAGAGACAAAGAAGGACACTACATAATGATCAAAGGATCAACCCATTGCTAAAGTTCTTATAAAATTCCTCTTCTTATTCAAGTTGAAATCTCTTGTTAGAATTCTAGGTATTAAAATAAAAGATGCAAAAGGAAGGAATTCTATAGGTATCATAAGACAGTTCCTCAAAGTTGTTTGTGCTCAGACACTTAGGTCATTCCTAGTAGCAACTTCATAATTACCATATCCACAATTGTGGACTGATTAATTTCATATATATATGTATATGCATATATGTTTAAATATGTATTTATATACACATATCAATATTTTTGGCTTCCTATGTGGTACAATGGTAAAGATTCCTTCTGCCCACACAGGAGATGCAAGAGATGTGGGTTTCATCATTGGGTCAGGAAGATCCCCTGGAGTAGAAAACGGCAGCCCATTCCAGTACTCTTGACTAGAAAATTTCATGGACAGAAGAGCCTGGTGGGCCCTAGTCCATGACGTCCCATAGAGTTGGACACAACTGATCACACATGCACATGGACATGGATACACTAATAAAATAGTATCTATAATATATATTAATATATCCATGAGTGTATTATGTGTTTATAAGTAAACATATAAGTGTGTGTATATATGTGTGTGTGGGTGTTTGTCTATAGAGAGCGGGTGGAATAAATCTTTTATACTGACCAAGGAACTACTGCTAGTTTAAACCTCTTAGGTTAGAGGAGTCAGCTATGATGGATAAGATGTACTCAGCTTCTCAGGAAAAAAAAATCTGAATTTGGAATTAATTGAAAGATTTTATTAGTCTTGATAGATATATCTTCTGTTTATCAGTTATTTCTGTCCTCCATGTCTGTCCATAACGTGGATGAAAGTACAGAACAAGATTCTAAAAAGTATATGCAAATATATTTGCCAGCCAACCTCACACTTAACCAAATTACAATAATCATAGTGACCATTCATCTGTTCACTACCTATCAAAAATAATTTGAGAATAGATAATACATTACAACAAAGCATTAACAGCTTAAAACTTTAAAGGTATTTGACACTATTTCCAGAGAAAATGTCTTATGATTTGGGAATATCAACTACTCTGACTTATCAAGCTAAACTAATCAAAAGTAGTCACCGTTTAGAAAGTAGGGAAATCTTTGTAATTAATAGTGTATGAAAATCTGGATCATTTTAAATAACAAACTTCAGAAAGTATATACATTCTCCTTATTTTTTAGCACAGTATAAACATTTATAGCAAAGGAAAAATATACTCTTTTAAATTCCCTCCTTCTATTTTTTCATTTACTTGGATCTTTAGAGTAAATAAAAGAATCAGACTATTCCTAGACTACATTCCATGTTATTAAAATGACACTCTGTTTTACATTATTTTACATTCATGCAGTAAGTAAATTTTGAATAGGTACAGAATCTGGTAAGATACTGCAGTTGGATAATTCATTACAGGGTTTTTATTAACAAGGTTCTATATTTATTTGTAAACTGAAGAGTCTAAGCCAGTGGTTTTAAATTAAAGGGGTGATTTTGTCCCCTGGGGACCTAAAAATGTTTGGAGACATTTTGGTTGTCATGACTTCCTCTAGTGGGTTGAGGCCAGGGATACTGCTCACTATCTAGCAATGCCCAGAACAACCTCACAATCAAAGAACTAACTGACATAAAAGTTCAATAGTGCTGAAATTGATAAATCATGGTCTAGGCAAATTTAAGCAGCAAGATGCAACTGAATATACCACTCCTTGTTTAAAAAAAGGGGGAGCCAGCTTTTCTCCTTAAATCAAATATGGTGATTAAGAAAAGAGTGATTTAACAATGCATTTCCCTGTCCTGAGCTAATTTATGGATAATATTAAATTCACATCAAAATTTATAATTGCTCTTTATAAAATGTATTGATACTTTATAGATGCAGTAACTAAATTTATTTAATACTCATTATTTAAAAGAGAAATACTTATTTTGTGTTCCTGGAAAAATACTAATTTAAATAAATGATGAAATTGAGAGAATGTAAAATGTGTGGAATTGACAATATAGAGATCAATAACTTACTAAATGCATTTCAGTTGAATATTGTAGACAATTCTAAACTGATATTAAAATAAAATAGAAGTGTTTGACCGAAGATAACATTTTGGTTTCAAATCTATGTAACTATCATTTCCTTAGACCAATGTTCTATCAACATTTCACTAATGGCTGACAAATGTTAAAATATCATACTAACAAATGGGCATATACAATGACACAAAATAAATATCATTAATAAAAAAATTATTCTTTCTTACATACAGTTTTGAAGTCACTGAATAGTCCTTTATGAAGAAAGGTAGAGAACATATTTGTCATATACTATACCTAAATAATTAATTATAGCAATATTTAGACTTTTCAAAACTTGACTTATATTTAAGTGGCTGCAATCAGAAGCAGGTATACTTTCTCTTCAAGAAAATGTAAGGCAACATTTGCTATATATGAATAAGAATAACAAACTTCTGGTGAGCATAAAGATAAAAGCACTAACCATATCCACCAAAATAGATTTAATTATATAACTTTAATACTACTTAAAATTATTTTTAAATGAATTAAGTAGCTTTTGAAAAATAAATAAACACTATATATTTATATCTTTACTCAATGATTATAAAGTACATTCTACTAAATTAGTTCTTTTTATATATCAAGCTTTAGGAACCTAAACTTTAATATAAAGGAATACTTTTAAATAAGATTTTTAAACATCTTAGATACTAGTATTCATAAATTATTTGCTAATAAATAAATTATACTACCAAATATGAGATTTTTCCATCTCTCAATAATATTCCATGTGTTTATTTATAGTAATAAAACAAAATTCTTCAGAATTTTGTGTGTGTGTGCTTGTATTTATGTGCATGTTCCTGTGTGTGTTGAATAGTCATCTGATGAACTGGATGTGTTTGTGTGTGTGCATGTGTATATAAGTGTAAGAAGGAGTATTTGTGTGTGGGTGTGAAAACAGCTTTGCGATGGGTTCAATTTACTTGAGATGATCTTTTAGCATATAATTTTCAATGTAGTTCATAGACACTTATATGTATACTAAGAACTAATTTGATTAAATATCTTCATGACCTAATATAGAAAATAAAATCATTCCTCTTAGAGATCTTCATTTTTCTAGCATACATTTTTTCTTTGTGGATGCTTACATTCTTCATAGCCACAATTACGTAGGCTGGATTATTTTGAAGCTAATGCATAGAGACATTATGCCACCTGAATTTCTCAACTTTAGAGATCCCTGTCTCTCAGTTTCAGTGTCATGCTTCCAACCCTATTCACTTTAAGTTTTTTTTTTTTTTTTCCTTGAAGTAAAAGGTATCTGAACCTTTCACTGAGTGAGGACAGCTTTTCTTCATGAAGCTGAAAGATGAAGGAAAAAGTAGTATTTTTTTTTTCTTGTTTTCAGGTCTTAGAGATAATTATTCTCAACTGATTTATTTCAAACTGATTTTTAAGTCTTTTGTATATGTTTAAACACATTCTACTGAAAATATATAGGGCAAGGGATGTTAATCTCATTTGCATCATTCGAATGGAAGATAAAATTATATGTTATTAGGAAACCTTCATATTTAATAGTATTTTATAGCTTTTTACAGAAATTGATATTGCAGGCTTAGTAATATCTATTTTTCCAAGTTAAATATTTTACAGAATGATTTTTCTCTACATAATATTCCATATATTTATTTTTACTAACAGAAGTTGTGAAGGGAAATGATTTTTAGTACCAGAATTATAAATGTATAAGAATTTCCTGGTGAATGCAAAAAGCTAGGTATTTATGAATAAAACTAAGCTAGAAAAATATTTCCAGAAGAAAAATCAACCTTTGACTTAGAGAATCACAAACTCTTATATAATTTTGGACCTTTTATTTCAGAACTATACAATGGAACTTAACAGCTGCTTGATTTCTATGTTGTAAGCAAACATTTGCATTTGATTATATGGAAACTCATACAATATATAAATACTTAAGAACACAGTTCTTAGAAGACTTGTAGCAAAATACTTTCAAAATTTTACCAGTTGCTTCCAGTAATGTGCAATTAAAATCAGATGTTTTAACCAAACCCTTTTTCACAGGTGCTATTCTTCTGCCATTGGAGTGTTGTCATTCTAATTCAAACAAGTACTGCTACACACAGTACAAACACGTACTGTGAAAACCTCACGCTCTTCCCTCCTTACAATTCTACTATTTGTATCCTGACTTTTCCAGATGCAAATTCAAAATAAAAAGGCAGTTTCTAGAAGCCAATTGATGTGAAAACCCAGGGTCTCATAAAAGGAAACTCAAAATTAACAGTTTTCCCCAGTGTCTTTTGGTACCTCCTAGCTTACACACACACACACACACACACACACACACACACACATTTACATCTATGTATCTACTATATATTTGGTGGCTCATATGGCAAAGAATCTGCCTGCAATGTGGGAGACTCAGGTTCAATCTCTGGGTTGGGAAGATCCCCTGGAGTAAAGAATGGCAACCAACTTCTTGCCTGGATAATTTCCATGGACAGAGGACCCTGGCAGGCTACAGCCCATAGGGTCGCGAAGAGTTGGAGAGGACTGAGAGTCTAACACTTTCACTTTACACATTTACTATCTATCATCTATCACAGTCAATAAGATTCTTTTCTAAATGGGTATATTTATGGTTTGAGAGACAGGTCTTCAGAATATCTTAACACACACACACACATACACACACACATATCTATGCAATGAGTACAAATTATTAGCAGGTGATTAATATTTGCTCAAAGGCCAAAAAAAAAAAAAAAAACTAAAATTTTTTGAAGAAGCTTCTATTCTCAAGAAATGTATACCATTCATACAATGGGAGAGAGAAGCTTTGGATAGAACAGCCATTTAAATATTTAAAGCTCAGCATATATGTATATCAAGTAAACCCAACAGAAATTTTAACAGTACTCTGCAAATTAAAAAATGTCTTTATAAAAACTATATGAATTATTCTGAGTCACATGAAGCTACATGAAGAGTCCCATTTAAAGCAAACATACTGACACACAGCTTTCTGTTCTCCTTATTTTATCTTACTAGTATTCAAAAGGAATACTTCAATTCTCCCCATTTAATAACAATATATATTTATTTTAATAACATATTTATAAAGAAAATATATAGTCATGCTAATCTGAATCTATATACTAAGAAGATTTGTTTATACTAGTAAATATTGAGTTAGATATATTTTTAAGAGAGCTGATAACCTATTTTCCAAAAATGTTTATATGAGAGTTGGAGGTATGAGACACAAAAAGGAGGTTAGGTCAATAGAAGCTATATTGGAATGCTGGAATTTCACGCCTTTCTCTAAGATGAAGGGAGAATGACCAGGTATGGTATGAAGTAGAGAAAGAGAATAGTCAACTCACTTTTGCGGTGAGGGAATCCTGCCCAGCATTATGGATACTTTAACGTTCCCAATACTTCACAGTTTTAAGGGTAATATTTTTCAATTTTGCTTGTAAATCAGGCACAATTGAGGGTTTTAAAAATCACAAGTGCTTTCATAATTTTTTAAAAAGCATTCCTCACTATTGCCAGTGAATATAAAGAGTGGCCAAAATATAGCAATAGAATTGTTGTTTAAGGTACTCTATCAAGAAAATAATATTTTTTAAACTTAGTTTGAAAAATTAAACGTTGCTTTCTTTAGTGTCTAAATCTACAAAACATTTTACAATATTTATGTCATGTGTCATAAAGATTTTTTCATCAAAAAATTGTGACTTAACCTAGAGAAATATAATAGTGTATAACCACTTAATTGCTGGCTATATGAAAAATATATTCATTTTACTCCATAATTTATTTTAAGATCTTTAATCTTTGGAATATTTCTATTCCTAGGTTCAATTAGAAGTTAGAATTTCAGATATAATTTTAAAGATATTTTATCAGTTTCTTTACAGCCATCTAGTGCTGAAGGCATACTAGATAAATTGAGTGCTTTTTAAACTTTACTTCTCATTGCTTCCATTTATCTATGAAACAGTATGAAGTTTTCTTGTTCCAGATAATTGAAAGGGCATGTATCTGTATGTGAATTTACTTTACTTTCTTAACTTTTAATCCCTATACGTTATTTATACAGCATTCACATATCTATGTTTTAAAGTTTAAATTTTAGGTTGACTACAAAAATGTACTCTCCCTATTGTTCATCTCAGATGACAGTTCTTTCATTTACTCTTAAATATCAAGCCATATGAATATACGTGGCAAACATACAAAACAAAATATGAATAAAAATATTGTCCTAAGTGTAAAATCAATCACCAATCCAGCTTAATAATGATTTGTGCTCCTTCTAGTTTTCCATTCTTAGAGAACTAAAGCTATCTCTTCAGTAAATCTTGGGCTTCCCTGATGACTCAGCTGGTAAAGAATCTGCCTGCAATGAGGGAGACCTGGGTTCAATCCCTGGGTTGGTAAGGTTCCCTGGAGAAATCTGAGAACTAAGCATGATTTTTATTGAGATGTAAAACATGTGTTTAGGGAAAACAGAATGGAATATATTCACTGGATTAAATTAAATGAAAACCTGCTTCTTGAATTTATGGATCCTTGAGGCCAGTGGTGTGCCAAGGAGCAAACTGCAGCAGTGGTCTGCCTCAAGATCCGATAGGAGGAGGTGCACTGTCCACAATGTATAAGTAATAATGAAACAGACTAAAATTCAGCCCCCTGCTTATTATTCTGCTGATGCTGCTAAGTCGCTTCAGTCATGTCCGACTCTGTGCAACCCCGTAGACGTCAGCCCATCAGGCTCCGCAGTCCCTGAGATTCTCCAGGCAAGAACACTGGAGTGGGTTGCCATTTCCTTCTCCAATGCATGAAAGTAAAAAGTGAAAGTGAAGTTGCTCAGTCGTGTCTGTCTCTTCTCGACCCCATGGACTGCAGCCTACCAGGCTCCTCTGTCCATGGGATTTTCCAGGCAAGAGTACTGGAGTGAGTTTCCATTGCCTTCTCTGGCTTATTATTCTATGCATCAACAATTCAAAATAATGATAATAGTGAAATTTTTCATTGCTTACATTTCTTTTCTGAACATTATTATTGATCATTTTATTTCATAACTATTACTTAAAATAATTTTATAATCTATGGAGGGGAATGTGTGAAAAGTATTTTGCTAGTCAGGAAAGGCAGCTTATGAGCTTTGTTTCCTTTCATTTGTTCACACAAATTCCCAATTACCTATCTTGAATTTTCTACCCATCAAAACCCAGAGTTTCTAAGTTTGAATGTCTCCTCACATTTAAAACATCCTCTAACTTGGTTAATGCACTGGGCTCTCTTGTTCACCTAAATACAGATGCCATTTTTGGATAGTATCACTCATTCTCTATTTGTATAATATATCTTGTCTTAGTTATGTTTGTATCAGTCTTGTTTCACCATAACTGCAAACCATGACTGAACAGGATTATATAAATCACAATCTCTGTAATGCATTGGGATGTTAATTTAACAAGTGTTTACTGAGAAAATTGTATGTTGCAGAGTTTTCGTGTTAAAAAGACAAAAATAAAATTTCTGTACAGAAAACTTAAGTAATAGTGCTGGAAATACCAAATATTATGAGACATACTCCAAATACTTTGCTTCGTGTCCTTTCCCCAACTCTGGAAGGTAGCCAGCAGTGTACCATGTTTGAAAGTTAGACAATGCAAAGAAATGACTGTATTACTTGTCCATGGTGTCATAC
Source organism: Cervus canadensis (assembly GCF_019320065.1). Taxonomy (NCBI): domain Eukaryota; kingdom Metazoa; phylum Chordata; class Mammalia; order Artiodactyla; family Cervidae; genus Cervus; species Cervus canadensis. The sequence continues at coordinate 27,827,915 of NC_057394.1, forward strand.
CAGACAAGCATGAGTAATGCAAACATTATGTCCACCATGCAAGTAAAGGACATAATAAGCAAGCAACCCAGCTTCTATCCTAGATACATATTATTGCAATAGCTAAAGTAGTGATATATGTGGAGAAACAAAATGTATTTCTATAGCTGAGCATATAGCACTTATTTGCATTTGAGGAAATATTTTGAACATGACTCACTTGAAATAAATGAAACATAGTCTTATCTTTATTATTTAGTCCCTAAATTATCTTCTGTGATTTTCAGAATGTTAGAATTTTTTTCGTTTTTTGAAATAAGACAATGTTTAATATAGAGATTTCTTGGAAATGTATATTTGAATGCCTGATTTCTTTGAACTCTAATTGAGAGAGACTTGTTTTCTCTTTAAAAATAAGAGGATTACTATTGGCTTACTGTTTTAAAGTGTGCTAGGTTACTAATTCTTTGAATAATTAAGAAAACTTTATAAAATGTTTTAAAGAAAGATTAAATCAATATAAATGGAAAAAAAATCATAGGTATTTAAGTTGCCTTTGCATGTCTTCACTTGTGCTTCCTGCTAAATGATGTTTTACAGAGTTTAAAAGTTCTGAAAATACAGTTGCTGAAGGAACACAGAGAATAGAACATCCTCAAACATGAATGGTTGGACTCCATGCCTGAAAATATATATGAATTTAATTGGATTCAAATCAAGCCACAGTACAACATAAACTTTTTTTTATTAAATACCTTTAGAAATGCGCTAAGCATATATACTTAGCTTCTTTAAAATACCATTGGCATAAATAAAAATTCTTTTAATATCACATTAAAATATGATATATTTCATCAGGAAAATTGTGGATTTCTAACTATTCCATTTTAAAGCGTTGTCTACATAGTCTCCTCTAATATAAAAGTGATTTCAACCAGACGTAGAGAACAGAGAGAAAATGCATTAGACTTTTAAATCAATATGACTTTTTTCTGAAAAATGAATTTTTTTTAGTTTCCTTTCAAATGCATAGAAAAGTAACTCATAAATCCTTGTTGTTAATATTAAATAGAATTTTGACTATAGTTTCTATTAAACAATTTAGATCTTAATATTTTTGCTGTCAAAACTTTGGAACTCTTGGGTTCTATACATTTTAAGATTTTTCAACTATTAAAGCACCCAGAAATGTGAAGTTGAACATATCAAAATCATGTCCTTTTTTTTTTTTTTTGCCAAAAAATGCTATCCTGATGGGAGCACACTTTCACATTCAGTGAACAAGGATAAGTATGTATATCCATTCCAGAGACTGTGTCAGCCAAATTGTGTTTCTCAACACAAACAAACTTTGTACTACTGAAGAGTATATGAGTCCTAATGTTCTTAATTATAATAAATTCATTTTTATTTACATATCAAGGAAACAATTTACACTGAATAAAATATTTTTTCCTAAATGTTAGTAATAAAAACTTATTTTGATATTCAGAAGTCATCTATATCAAGTATTTTAAAAGCATTCTTAGGGAATCTTTTCACAAAATATTATTAGTAAAATTTATTGTCAAATATCTTAGCTGTTCTATCAGATTGTATTTCACTGAGTCAAGTAGCAAAGAAAGAGCCAGAGATGGAAAAAAAGAAATGAGGAGGTGGAGCACTAAATATTCTAAATGAGAAAGAAAGAAAATGAAGCTACTCAGTCGTGTCCGACTCTTTGCAACCCCATGGACTGTAGCCTACCAGGTTCCTCCATCCATGGGATTTTCCAGGCAAGAACACTGGAGTGGGTTGCCATTCTCCAGCGGATCTTCCCAACTCAGGGATTGAATCCAGGTCTCCCACATTGTAGGCAAACACTTTACCATCTGAGCCATCAGGGAAGTCATTCTGAAGGAGATATTTGCTTAAAGTTCTAGTCTCCTTTGTTATTAAAAACAAGAATGAAGAATAATGTTCTAAGTCTTTCCGAACTCTAATTAGCATACTTGCTAACACAGTCTTCTCAGCTGGGGTCATGCAAACGCTGTTGGTTGGTTGTTGTTTAGTCACTAAATCCTGTGCTACTCTTTTGCAACCCCCTGGACTGTAGCCCACCAGGTTCCTCTGTCTATGGGATTTCCCAGGCAAGAATACTGGAGTGGGTTGTCATTTCATTCTCCAGAGGATCTTCCTGATCTGGGGATCAAACTCTCTTCTCCTGAATTGGCAGGTGGATTCTTTACCACTGAGGCAACAGAGAAGCTAGAGAGACCATAATTAATTTCTTAAAAATTATTTATTGTGTGACATTCCATATAATTCATGTTAAACTATTCATTCTTCAAAATTATATAGTCACATTGTCTGAGTTAAAAATATGTTGAAATGTATGTCTGGGCACATACACAGCATGCTCTAATTTTTATAAATGTGCATTTTAAAAGAAAATGTTGAATAACTAATAAAAAGTGGAATTTACCAAATTTTGATTGCTAAGGTTTGTATTGTTAATCTTTCTGATTGCTAATATTTGTATTGCTAATATTGTTGGATGGCATCATCATGAGCTCAATGGACATGAGTTTGAGCAAACTCCGGGCAATAGTGAAGGACAGGGAAGCCTGGTGTGCTGCAATCCATGGGGTCACAAAGAGTTGGACAGGACAGAAGAACAACAACATTTGTAATTACCTTAAACTTAAATGACCTTCTGTCTATATTTAAACCTTATATTCTTATATTCCTAGTCATGTTGCTTTCTAGAGACAGACAATACCCATCACTATAATTCGTCTCTCACCACTGAGAGTTTCACATTAGCATTTCAGTTTACAACTAAAAAAAAAAAAAATTTTTTTTTTTTTTTAAATTTTCTTGAATCCAGCAGATTTCTATCTACACAGAAAAGAACTAAGAAAGCTTGATGGGAAACGTACTGTTTCCTGTCATCAAGGAACCACTGAAGCAACCTGAATTTAATGGGACAAAATTCTGGAGAAAGTGACACCACAGAAAAATGAGTTGACATTCTGCAGTGGCCTTTTCCCATAGGGCATTTGCTGACTCTGAGAGCAAATTAAGAAGGTGAAGATCCAGGCAAAAGTTCTGGACAGAACATACTTATAAAGATTCAGAGAAACTAGTAATGCATGCAGCTGTCCATGCATGCACAGTCACCAAGAAATTGAATCTTTCCTTTTAATTACTCAAAGGTTACACCTAATTTTAATTCATTTAATTGGTCATATTTCTAAATATGGTTATGGTTATGTGGGATAATGTCCCTTAATAATACATTTAATACATGTTTTAATTCGTTCCAAATTACTTCCTCAGTGTAGATTACCAGGTCATATTTGTTTCCAAGGGATTTTAAATTACCACATAACTTCTTTGATTATCAGTTTTCTTGACAGAAAAGTAAAAATTCCAATGTTAGTGAAATATTTTATAAACAACTCTATGCAACTGAAAGTTATCATTATTATTGGTAGTATTACTATTGAGAGAGGAGTACATTTTATAGGTACATCTCTAGCCAGGTGAACAAACAAGTGAATTTTTAATTAGCCATATATTTTGAATACTTCTTATTTACTTGTATCTATCAAATCATATATCTTAAAGAAACTAAAATTCAGTTTGCCAAATACAGATCACAATTAATGATTATTGTGTTAATGATAAAAAAATTCAAAGTAGCCTTTCACTAAAATAGAATACTTTTGATTCATTCTTATAGCATGGTAATACTGGTTGAGTGGGATTATATGAAAGTGAGTCCCTGAATGAAAGCTTGATTTGACAGGATGATTAACAGAAACAAATTAAGTAGGTAGGATTAGAATACTCTGTCCTTTCCAGCCAAGTGTATGGCAGAAACCAAGTAAAAAGTCACCTTGCAATTCCATAGTTTCCCTGGTAGTTCAGCTGGTAAAGAATCTGTCTGTAATGTGGAAGACCTGGGTTTGATTCCTGGGTTGGGAAGATCCCCTAGAGAAGGGAACAGCTACCCACTCCAGTATTCTGGAGAGAAAACCATGGGCTCTGTAGATCATGGAGTCACAAAGTCAGACACACTGATCAACTTCTCATCACTTCCAATTCCAAATGGCAAGACTATGACACAAAAGTGAAATTATAAGATCATACGGGCAGGTAAACAGAATAGCATTAGAATCCAGTAACAGTCAAATGGAAATATCCATGAATATTATAGTTAAAGGGATTTCACCTGTGCCATTATCTTCAATACCTCCACCATAGTTTGGCCTTAGGTCAAGTGACAGGGAGGGAACACAGCCCTACACATCAACAGAAAATTGGATTAAAGATTTACTGAGCATGGCCCTGCCCATCACAAGACCCAGTTTTCCCTTCAGTCAGTTTCTCCCATCAGGTAGCTTCCATAACCCTCTTATCCTTATCCATCAGAGGGCAGACAGGATGAAAACCACAATCACAGAACTAACCAAACTAATCACATGGACCACAGCCTTTTCTAACTCATTGAAACTATGAGCCATGCTGTGTAGGTCCACCCAAGATGGATGGGACATGGTGGAGACATCTGACAAAGCTTGGTACACTGGAGAAGGGAATGGAAAACCACTTCAGTATTCTTGCCTTGAGAACCCCATGAACAGTATGAAAAAGCAAACAGTTAGGACACTGAAAGATGAACTCCCCAGGTCAGTAGGTGTCCAATATGCTACTGGAGATCAGTGGAGAAATAACTCCAGAAAGAATGAAAGGATGCAGCCAAAGAAAAACACACCCAGTTGTGGATGTGACTGGTGATCAAAGTAAAGTCTGATGCTGTAAAGAGCAATATTGCATAAGAACCTGGAATGTTAGGTCCATGAATCAAGGTAAATTAGAGGGGGGGAAACATGAGATGACAAGAATGAACATCGACATTCTAGGAATCAGTGAACTAAAATGGACTGGAATGATTGAATTTAACTCAGATGATCATTGTATCTACTACTGTAGGCAAGAAACCTTTAGAATAAATGGAGTAGCCATCATAGTCAACAAAAGAGTCTGTAATGAAGTACTTGGATGCAATCTCAAAAACGACAGAATGATCTTTTACAAGGAAAACCATTCAATATCACAATAATCGAAGCCCTGACCAGTAACGCAGGAGAAGCTGAACGGTTCTATGAAGACCTATAAGACCTTCTAGATCTAACATCCAAAATATGTCCATACAGGGGACTGGAATGCAAAAATAGGAAGTCAAGAAACACCTGGAGAAACAGGCAAATTTGGCCTTGGAGTATAAAACGAAGCAGGGCAAGGCTACTCTGCCAAGAGAGCGCACTGGTCATAGCAAACAACCTCTTCCAACAACACAAGAGAAGACTCTACACATGGACATCACCAGACCTAAGTCAGATTTATTATATTCTTTGCAGGCAAAGATGGAGAGGCTCTATACAGTCAGCAGAAGCAAGATGGAGAGCTGGCTGTGGCTCAGGTCATGAACCCCTTATTGCCAAATTCAGATTGAAATTAAAGAAAGTGGGGAAAACCACTAGACCATTCAGGTGTGACCTAAATCAAATCCCTTATGATTATACAGTGGACGTGACAAATAGATTCAAGGGATTAGATCTAATAGAGTGCCTGAAGAACTATGGATGGAACTCTGTGACACTGAACAGGAGGCAGTGATCAAGATCATCCCCAAGAAAAAGAAATACAAAAAGGCAAAATGGTTGTCTGAGGAGGCCTTACAAATAGGTAAGAAAAGAAGACAAGCTAAAGGCAAATGAAAAAAAGAAAAATATACCCATTTGAATGCAGAGTTCCAAAGAATAGCACAGAGAGATAAGACAGCCTTTCTCAGTGATCAATGCAAAGAAACAGAGGAAAACAATAGAATGGGAAAGACTAGAGGTCTCTTCAAGAATATTAGAGATAACAAAGGAACATTTCATGCAAAGATGGGCACAATAAAGGACAGAAATGGTATGGACCTAGCCAAAGCAGAAGATATTAAGAAGAGGTGACAAAAATACATAGAAGAATTATACAAAAAGATCTTCATGACCCAGATAACCACAATGGTGTGGTCGCTCACCTAAAGCCAGACATCCTGGAATGCAAAATCAAGTGGCCTTAGGAAAAATCACTACGTACAAAACAAGTGGAGGTGATGGAGTCCCATTGAGCTATTTCAAATCCTAAAAGATGATGCTGTGAATGTGCTGCACTCATTATGCCAGCAAATTTGGAAAATTCAGCAGTGGCCACAGGACTGGAAAAGGTCAGTTTTCATTCCAATCCCAAAGAAACGCAATGCCAAAGAAGGTTCAAACTGCCAACAATTGCACTCATCTCACAAGCTAGCAAAGACATGCTCCAAATTCTCCAAGCTAGGCTTCAACAGTACATGAACTGTGAACTTACAGATGTTCAAGCTGGATTTAGAAGAGGCAGAGGAACCAGAGATCAAATTGCCAACATCCATTGGATCATCGAAAAAGCAAGAGTTCAATAAGAACATCTACTTCTGCTTTATTGACTATGCCAAAGCCTTTGACTGTGTGGATCACAGCAAACTGTGGAAAGTTCTTCAAGAGATGGGAAACCAGACCACCTGACCTGCCTCTTGAGAAACCTGTATGCAGGTCAAGAAGCAACAGTTAGAAATGGGCATGGAACAACAGTCTGGTTCCAAATCAGGAAAGGAGTACATCAAGGCTGCATATTGTCACCCTGCTTACTTAACTTATATGCAGAGTACATGATGTGAAATGCCAGGCTGGATGAAACACAAACTGGAATCAAGAGTGCCTAGAGAAATATCAATAACCTCAGATACACAGATGACACCACACTTATGGCAAAAATGAATAACTAAAGAGCCTCTTGATTAAAGTGAAAGAAAGTGAAAATGCTGGCTTAACACTCAACATTCAGAAAACTAAGATCATGGCATCTAGTCCAAACACTTCATGGCAAATAGATGAGGAAACAATGGAAACAGTGACAGACTTTATTTGGGGGGGGCTCCAAAATTACTGCAGATGGTGACTGAAGCCATAAAATTAAAAGATGCTGCTCCCTGAATGAAAAGCTATGATAAACTTAGACAGCATATTAAAAAGTAGACATTACTTTGTCAATAAAGGTTCATCTAGTCAAAGCTATGGTTTTTCCAAGAGTCTTGTATGAATGTGAGAGGTGAACTATAAAGAAAGCTGAGTGCCGAAGAATTGATGCATTTGAACTGTGGTGTTGGAGAAGACTCTTGAGAGTCCCTTGGACTGCAAGGAGATAGAACCAGTCCATCCTAAAGGAAATCAGTCCTGACTATTCATTGGAAGGACTGGTGATAAAGCTGAAACTGCAATACTTTGGCCACCTGATGTGAAGAACTGACTCATTTGAAAATTCCCTGAAGCTGGGCGAGACTGAAGGCAGGAAGAGACAGGGCTGACAGAGGATGAGATGGTTGGACGGCATAACAGATTCAATGGACATGAGTCTGAATAAACTCCTTGATTTGGTGATGGACAGGGAAGCCTGGCAAGCTGCAGTCCATGGGGTTACAAAGAGTCGGACACGACTGAGCGACTGAACTGAACTGATTCATCAGCTAAGTTGTGTAAGAAATAATTTTAAGCTCGCTTTTATACACTTTTATAATTAAATTTAACTTAACTGTAATAGTGAATATATTCCTTTAAAATAAGAAGCAATAAATATTATAAATATTTTAATATTTATTAGGTTATTACAACCAAAATTTATTAATTGTATACAAAGTTTGCTAAGCATAATTTCTTATTATAAAAAAATACAAAGGGAACAGATTCTGATATTATTATTAAAGATTTTTTTTTCCTTCTTGAGTTAATTAGCTATCAGGATTTTGAAAAATAAACATCTATCTTTATGTGTATAGAATGCTAATAATTAATTTAATCAATAACTACAGAATTATATAGAAAGTTTATAACTAATTAACTGTTTATAGGAAGACTCATATTACCAAATAGGTGGTGTAGCTATGAATGTGGAAGTCAGCAATGTGAATGTAGATTCAGGAACAAATTTAAGAATAATTGTCATCCAAACTTATTAAATTAAATTATTCTTCACACACAAAAAAATGTTCTGAATAAAAGGTCCTGAATTCAAGCCTGAATTAAGAAATGTACCATATTATTATGCAGATTTTAAAAACCTTCCCAATACTATAAGTACTTGCAAAATCTTGTCTGGATGTCAATTTTTGGTGACAGTTTTCAGCTTTAGCATTCAGACAAGTTTGCCAGTGTTCCAACAATTTTACTGTGCAGAATCATACAGAAATGAAATATGTTTCCAAAATTATTCTAGGTCTCAAACAATTGGGAAGAGTTAAGGTAAAGATCAATAAAAGTCAAACATAGCCTGACAGACAAAATATATAGAAATAAAGATTTGGAAGGGACATAACAAAACAGAGAGGACTCATTGCTGAGCTTTTTTATTTCTTAGAAAAAGGAAACTGCAATGAAAATTTCCAAAAAATATTCTTCCTTAAGATATGAATTTTATTTTAACTATACTTCTTTAACAGCTTAGTAGTCTACATTTGCTTTATATTTAGGAACATAAACAATCTGTCATAATATGTAACACAGATGAGGAAAACATCACAATGTCATTAAGTGGGTGGGATAATTAAAAAAACAATTTTATATTTAATTTTCATGTTTCAGTTGACTGGAAATTCACAGAAAATCTACAAAAAAGCAATACATTTGTGGGAAATAAGTCCCATCTGTAACTATTAAAGATAACAGAAGTATTAACTCCATAAAGCCAAACTATGTGTGAGTGCATGCTAAATTGCTTCATTCATGTCCGACTCTTTGCAACCCCATGAACCACAGCCAGCCAGACTCCTCTGTCCATGTGATTCTTCAGGCAGGAACACTGGAGTGGGTGCCAGTCTCTCCCGCCAGGGGTTCTTCCTGAGCCAAGGATTGAACCCGTTTCCCTTATGTCTCCTGCATTGTCAGGTGGATTCTTTACCACTAGCGCCACCTGAGAAGCTCAAAGTGTAACTATTAAGAAAAAGGTTGTGACTCACAATGTTAGAGACAGTAGTTTGAAATATCCTTACAACTGACCAATTGATTTGAGTGAGATGGATTAGCTTTGTCAAAAATTTCATTTATTTATTTGATGCTTTTGAACTGTGTTGTTGGAGAAGACTATTGAGAGTCCCTTGGACTGAAAGGAGATCAAATCAGTCAATCCTAAAGGAAATCAGTCCTGAATATTCATTTGAAGGGCTGATGCTGAAACTGAAACTCCAATATTTTGGCCACCTGATGAGAAGAACTGACTCACAGAAAAGATCCTGAGGCTGGGCAAGATTGAAGGCAGGAGGAGAAGGGGATGGCAGAGGATGAGATGGTTGGATGGCATCACCTTCTTGATGAACATGAATTTAAACAGTCTCTGGGAATTGATGATGGACTGGGAAGCCTGACGTGCTGCAATCCATGAGGTCGCAAAGAGTCGGACACAACTGAGCGATTGAACTGAACTGAAATTATTTCATTAAACTGAATAAACTATGGTATGCAGCCTAAATCCATGATATTTTTGTACATTAGGCAGTATTTTCCTACTAAGAAAGGTTTTACTTTTCTCTCAAAACACATATGAAGGTAGAAATCATCCATGAAGTCTTCTGAAAAGGTTTGTTTGAAATTGTATAGTATATATATTTTTTATTCTATGAGGGAAATATAACTTCAAATTTTAAGAATTAAAAGACTCTTTTTAGAAGTAATTTTACTAAAAAAAGAATGCAAATTACCTTTGAACTATAGAATGTTATTTCCTATACTCTCAATCCTGGCTAGTACTGGTATACAAGATATCATTTCCCAAAATAATATGGCCCATGTATGGCTCTAGATCTTACATTTAACTAAGCTCTGAAGTGAAGTGTTAGTAGCTCAGTCGTGTCCAACTCTGTTGCGACCCTATAGACCATAGCCTGCCAGGCTCCTCTGTCCATGGAATTCTCCAGGCAGGAATACTGGAGCGGGTTGCCATTTCCTTCTCCAGGAGATCTTCCCAACTCAGGGATTAGACCCAGGTCTCCTGTGTTGGAGGCAGATTCTCTACCACTGAGCCACCTGAGAAGCTCTAACCAAGCTCTGCTTGGTTCTAATTAAGAGCCTTGTATTACTATGTTCAACTGCTTCATATATGTGCTTAAGTTATTTTGAATGTATCACATTATAGTCATTACAAAGCATATTTATTCCTTTTATTTCCCAATGACAAATTATAGTCATTACAATAATGGCTAAGCATGTATTTCTTTTTAAATTTTGTTTTGCTATGTAAAAACAAGTATTTCCTTATATGAAAAATTTTAACACATATAATTAATTATATGTAATACTTATAACATGTTCAGCAACATTTTACTCTAATGAAAATGTCATTATTAAAATGCAATTTAAAATGTAACCATCAGGCCAGTCTGAAATGTTTTGTGGTCCTAAGTTATGCTAAATTATTATATGCGTATTCACTGAAGGCCCAAAAAGCAGCCATATGCTGGTAAATAAGTATCTCAGATTTGTATTTCAACTTCCATTGATGGCACTATATTTTAAATATTATGCTTCTCACAAATCAAAAGTTGATTAGAGTAATTTCCAGTTACTAGCCTAATATATTTGAGTAATATCGTTCAAATTTTAACATCATGCACAGGATCACTAATTTATATATGGTTTGCAAGTATTTTAAATAGAATTCAAAAAGAAGTTATGGAGAAAACACCATTTCATCAAGAATTTTACCATGTGTTATAGAGAAATGCTAACATTCTGTGCGGGAAGGGGTGTTGGGCAAGGTAGAGAGAAAGAGAAAGTGTAGGAATAAAGTAGTGCATGTATAGATTTAGTACTGAATATGAAATGTTATAAATATTTAAATTTTATGTATTGCATTACTATTTGAATATTTTTATCACAGGTACATGTTAATTTTACAAAAAAAATAAATTTTCTTGGCCATTTCATTAACTCAGTAAATGAATTTGTTAGTATGTGTAAACATCACACGTACAAGATACAGCTTTATAATAGCCATTTTATCATTACTACCTGAAGCTACATGGTATACATTGCTGGTCTAGCAGTTAGAATGAGAAACAAGGAAATGGGAAATGTAAAAAGAAGAAATAGAAAAATCACACACACACACTTCTTAAAGATGAAGATCTTTCTTCTCTCTTTTCCATTGTGATTTGGTAAGACAGGAGACCCTGTAAGCTCAGATCAGTTGAATACATAAGCCAAGAAGACACTTCATATCCTTAAAACAGAAGCCTTCAGGGTCTATTCTGTGGTTTCCATTTGTTCTTCCAACCTGATTCTAGGCAAAAGAGCCTCGAACCCAAACTACTTGCTGTTCAGATTCTGGAATTGAGTGTAGAATGTCATGCTCCAGTGGAGGGCAGCTTGATTATCCTAATCCAATCCATGTCTTCATTAGTGAGGACTACAAAGAGACATTTTTACATACACATGAATCCAGGATATCCATAGACATAGGGACATGGAATTATTTTTTTCATTCAAAATGCAAAGACTAGTGACACTCCTCATATGGTATTCAGTTATCTAGTTCTGGGAAAAGAAATGTATAGTAGAGAAAGTTTCCCATTTGTATTATACTAATATCATTGCATGCACACATGAGTGTACACACACACCCATGCACTCACGGAGCACATCTCTGTAGAGCACACACATAATATTATAAAGTTGAAGATTTATTTTTAATGCATCTAAAGCATATTGATGTTAGATTAGATAACTCTATATTGTCACTGCTACAATTCTACCAAAATTGATAAAGTATCTGTTTCTGTTTTGGTCAGAAATGTCCTGATACCAAAGCAACTTGATCTGTTTTGGCACAGCTTTATTTGTTAGAAATATTTTGACATACCTATTTTTTGTACTAGTCTGTTCACTTGCTGTGTGTGTGTGTGTTCATTGCTCAGTCCTGTCAGACTCTTTGTGACCCCATGGACTGTAGCCCACCAGGCTCATCTGTCTGAATTCTCCAGGCAAGAATACTAGAGTGGGTAGCCATTCCCTTCTCTAGGGGATCTTCCCAACCCAGGGATCAAACTCATGTCTCCTGCACTGGTAGATGGATTCTTACCACTGAGCCATCAGGGAACCCCAATCTGTTCACACCAGAATCAAATCACACAAAATAAATCTAAGATTTACTTTTCATAAAATTCCCCAAGAGATGCAGTGATTTGTGATCTATTTAAATATAAAAATATTAAATTTAAACGTGCATTTTATCCCTCATTTTTAAAAATGCTAGCAACATAATTTTTATTTTTAATTCCTTTAAATTCAGGATATTTTTATACTTTATATGGCACTCTACATATCATTATTTCTCTTACTATAAAACATGGTTGAATTTTATGCTTGAAAATGTTAGCAAGATACTCATACACACACAAATTGTGCACAAAAGCTTTTGCATTTCACTTAAAATTGAACAGGTGCCACTTACAGTGAAACATTAAGTACAGCAACAGAAAGCATGAATAGTGTGTTTTAATAGAGTAGATATGGTCTACATATATATTGTTACATAAACTGCCCCCAAATTTAGAGGCTAAGGCAACAATTTTATTATATTTAATGCTGATTATGGCTAGACTCATTTTCATTAGAAGGACTGATGCTGAAGCTGAAGCTCCAATACTTTTGGCCACCTGATGTAAAGAACTGACTAATTGGAAAAGACCCTGATGCTGAGAAAGACTGAAGGCAGGAGAGAAGGGGACAACAGAGATGAGATGGTTGGATGGCATCACGGATTCAATGGACATGAGTTTGAGCAAAGTTCCAGGAGTCGGTGATGAATAGGGAAGCATGGCCTGCTGCAGTCCATGGGGTCACCAAGTGTCAGACACCACTGAGCAACTGAATTGAACTGCCGGCTAAACTCAGCAGGGGTCAGTTGTGAGTTTTTTTTTTTTTTTTTTTTTTTTTTTGCTCTCTGTGGCATTGACTAAAGACATTCACTGGTAATCAGCTGGCAGATGGACTAGCCTGATAAGTTCAAAACTGCTCACCTTACTTCTCTGAAACCTTATCAGAGAAGACAGGAAAGTTCAATTAGTTAGTATTCTCCTATCAGAGTGCTTACATGCGAAATTTTCAGCATAGTAAACGCAAGATTCCTGGGTCTCTTACATGGTTGCCCAGGGCTCCCAAAGAGAGTGTTTCAATAATTATTGCTCTGTTAAATCCTGAGCTTGGAAACTGGTACAGAATCACTTCTTTCCCAGAAGAGCTCAAGTCTGCTGCCCAAGGGAGGGAGGGATGTAAAGTCTTAGATGTTTGGTCCCTTCTGATGGCTCCCATAAAACTGAAAGTGAAGTAGCTCAGTTGTGTCCGACTCTTTGCGACCCCGTGAACTGTAACCTACCAGGCTCCATCCTCCATGGAATTCTCTAGGCAAGAGTACTGGAGTGGGTTGCCATTTCCTTCTAGGATCTTCCCGACGGAGGGATCGAACCCTGGTCTCCCTCATTGCAGGCAGACGCTTTAACCTCTGAGCCACTGTAGCTTTCCACCAAGTTGCTTAAGCCTTTGTGGGGCCTGGATCATACTTTCGCTTCTTTCCCTGCCCATTTCATCTTTCTCCTTTTTCCTTTCACAGGTATGAATATTGAGCAAACATCTTCCATCTCCCTACGAAGTATCTGTTTCCAGAGATCTTAACCTGCAGGAAGGACCAACTTACACACTGGAGCTCTTTTCTAGCAACAAAAAACTGGGAATGATAATATTAAGTAAAGTTATTTGTCAGTGCCATAAAAATCTAGAAGGTATCAATTACCAATTCTTGAATACTCCAGATATTTTACATAAAATTTTTTAAAATTTAATCAGTTGTGTCAGAAAAGTCATAAATAAACTGAGAGGCATTTTCAGTGTTGGATTAATTGATGCCAAGTTATAAAGATGGTAATTAACATCTAAAATATATGAAAATAAGTCCAAGTAAGGAAGTATGGGGGAAAGATGATATTTTTATCAAGAATAAATGATATTTTTTATGATATCATTTAAAAATAAATGATATTTTTATCAATAATTTTGCTCAAGAAATATGGAAAGCATAATAACAATTCTAAAAAAATAATCTTCTGGTTTGTGAAAACTTTTATTTATTATTCTATAAAACCATTTCTGGATATGTATTCCCAGGAAAACTCATATAAAGTTCATAAGCAGATATATAGAAAGATTCTTCTCATATTATATTTGCAAAGACAGGGAGCTAGAGGCAATGTATGTGTCGTTACTAGGAAAATAGGCAAGAGGAATAAGGCTACCTCATACACTGGAATAACTTGTGGCTGTCAGAATTAATGAAGTAAACATACACATAGCAACTTGGATGTGTCTTACAATGTATGGTGATTGATATAAAAGTAAGGAACAGAATGAAATCTTAAATACAATTTATAACTTAAAAATACATACATAAACATATTCTTTAAAATGAATATATATGCAAAGACTTAATTAAAACACAAAAAAGTGTAAACCCATCAGCAGTAAAATTGCCCAGGGATGGGAAATATGAGAAATATGAGAGGGTTTGCTTTGTTCATTGTGATTGCAATGAACAGAGTGCAAGTAATTAAATCTTATCAAAATACAAATCTAGTATACCCACCAGCCAACAAAGTCACACAAACTATTTTTTTTTTAACTGGAAAATATAGAAAAGGAAAATGATATTCTGGATCAATCCCATTTAAATGTTTAGAATTCTATTCACTGAAATTATTTTGGCAAAGGGATTAATTCATGTCACCAAAACCTGATTAAGGAGATGATATTTGCCATTCATCTTACTTTTGCTCTTGAATCTTTTTTTTTTTTAACATTTGAGCCATTTTTAGAATGTATTTTTAATATGTTAGTTTTCAGGTAAACACTCAGGCATGAAATTGAATCATGTTTTCCTCCAGAATTTATTCTCTGTACCACTAACTGTGCTTCTGTCAACACTGGTACAACAATATTGGTTACAAAAAGGAACTGTGAGATTAGGAAACTTGAAAGATTTAAAACATAAACAAAAGTAATATTATTTTAAAAATATAGCGTTGAAGAAATACAGTACTTTTTTTCTGAAAAAAAGTAGTTTAAATAAATGAGCAAATGTATAAAATATTTTAAAAGTTGTAATGGAAAATTGTGTGCATGCGTCCTAAGTCACTTCAGTGGTGTGTGGCGCTTTGCGATCCTATGGACTGTAACCCACTAGGCTCTTTCTATGGGATTCTCCCAAGAATACTGGTGTGGATTGCTACGTCCTTCATGAGGAGATGTTTCTGATGTAGGAATCAAACTCTCATCTCATGTCTTCTAAACTGGCAGATGGGTTCCTTACCACTGGCGCCATCTGTGAAGCCCAGAAAACGGTGTACTTTCAATTAGTAGTTGTTTATTGCTAAGTTGTGTCTGACTCTTTGTGACCCCATGAACTGTAACTCGCCAAGCTCCTCATCCATGGGATTTATATAAATTCATTTTAAAACTTTCTTATAATAATTCATGATATATGATGCAAAGGAAATGCATGTATACGTATATTATCCCATTTACTTATACATTTGTAATTAGTTTGCAACATAATTTGCACTAAACTTATAGTCTTGTCCTTAAAATATTGATAATGAAGAGGATATTACAAACATTACAAAGACTACAAAACTCCATGGATCTATTATTAGTAAAATAACATTATTACTAATACAATAATAGAATAATAATATATGTTAAGTATTAAATAAAATTATTAAATCATAATATGGAAAACGCAATCTAAGCTATGACACAAAAATTTTAAGCACAGCTCTAGTAATGAAGAATGGTGTTACGTATGTCTTCAGGGAGTTTTCCATGTGGGTTTATAGTAGAGTGGGAATATTGCTAATTGTTTAACAAAAAATATTTGCGTGCTTTTCTCTGGCTATTGTTGTATTTCCAGCCTATAACAAGGTTTGTATTAAATGTCATTTTTTAAATGACATTTGATGACATTTTTTAAAATGTCAAATAACTGAATTCCAAATTTACAGGTAGTTTTTCTGATTTTTTTTAATGAAATCTGGTGAGACTATGTGCATTTGTGTTAAATTTTTTAAAAACTCAAATTGTATCTTTCAAGAAGAGAATGAAGGAGACATCAACTGGGACAGTGATAGAAATCTTGATTTCTATAATGCTATTTATTGAAAAAGAGAGAATTTTTCCAATAAATTTTTCTCACATTCTGAAAGAAGAATTTTCTATTTTTAGATATGCTGGTATATTTAACATCTTAAATGTCAAGATTATAAAATTAAATTCAGAGATGCACACTGTTAATAAAAATACAGCTCTTCATCTATTGGCTTAAAATAAAAGGCTATATAAACTGCCTGAACTTACATACTAGCACAATAACAAATATATTTAGTATTGATGTGGATTTTCAAAGGGTTGTTTCAGACTTTTTTCATTTTGTTTTAAAAGAGGAGAATTAGAGATTATGCATTAAGTACGTGTTCACATATAATGAAGTGAGTTCATCGCATAAGGATTTTCAGGCCTAAATCCCATACTTAAGAAAGAGCGTTCCACTTTAATCCATTTGAAATGTTGAATCAAAATATATAATTAAATCTACACAGGGTGAGGGATGAATACTGTATATTTTGGATGTCACTTTTCAAATGCATTAGAGCAATCTTTCACTTTCAGTCATGCCTCAATTTGATGACATCTATGTCATCTTCTCTTACATTGTAGGAATACACATTTGGAGGCATGTTGATTAACAAGCTAGCATGAATAAACATAGCCAAAATAGACTTAATATATCAAGACATCTACCTGAAATATTGACATAAATTATTATTTTATGGTCAAGCAAAATTTCATGGATGCATAAAAGAAATCTGTACAGCAGGAGAGAATCAATGGGAATTCTTAGCATTTAATGATTGGAAACAGACAATGTACAATGAATCTTATTAGATTAAGTTATGTTAAATATAGCAAACAATTTTATAATTTAAAAGTCAAAATCTAAAAATATCTTAATTGGGTATATGCTAAATTATTTTATTAGCAAAGTTCACTACTTCCTTTCCAATTTATTTGTATATTAAAATTAACGAAATCATGCTTATATTCTAGCAATTATAACTGAAACTGGATTATAGGCTAAATTTTCTAATACAATTTACAGTGTTATTTCATATTCAGATTACCTTGCCCACTTCAGTCGCATCAGACTCTGCGATCCCATGGACTGTATAGCCTGCAAGCCTCCTCTGTCCTCGGAATTTTTCCATGCAAGAATACTGAAGCAGGTTGCCATGCCCTCCTCCAGGGGATCTTTCCAACCCAGGGATCAAACCCTCTTTGTCTTCTGTGTCTCCTGCATTGGCAGGTGGATTCTTTACGCTGAGCCACCATGGAAGCCCCTCAGAGTATCTTAATCAACTAGAAATAGCACATCTGTCTTACATTGTTCTAGTGATTAGTAATGGAAGATAATGGTAAATATGCTGTATTTCTTTTTATTTTTCATTCTATAGTTCCTCTTTATGCTTTAGTAACCTGCTAAATCCTCTGGTAGTCTAACCTGTCTGTATTGCCTCAAAGTGTTTGCATATGGGAGTTGGAAATTAGAAAACATAAGGAAAGTATTTATGCTTTTAAAATTATTCTTCTAACTCCCTCCCTTCCTTCCTTCTGCAAGTTAGTTGTCTCCCTCTACTAAAGGCTATAGTTCTTGTCAGGAAATGTCTCTTGCAAATGCTACTGCTATCTTTGTGTTCCAGTAAACGTTCCTTCTCTTTGCCCGTCCATGCAACTAGCTCAGAGAAGCATCAACATTATTCCTAAACATTGCTGCAAATTTTGATATAATCTTTCCATTAAATTCCCTTTATGTGATTATGACACCTGTTTATAGCCAAAAACAAAACAAAACAAAACAAAAGAAACAAAACCACACTAATTTATAATGTAGCTCAGAAACAGCCACTGAACATGGGATTCTGAGCTCAGGTTATTCACATATTTAAGGTAAAGAAAGATTGCTTTCTTGCTGAAGGAAATTAAATACTGGAATTCTAAGAAAGACAAAATAATAAGGTATCAATGTACAGTTCTTCACACAGGGATGAAGGGCAGGTCTAGGGCAAGGCGTTGTGTCTCTCATAGCTGTAGAACATAAATGCCAAGGTTACCATAGTGACTTTAAGCTTATCTGATTACTAAATGGCTTCTAACAAATCTCACTGTTTATAGAACAAAAGAGTAATTTGAAGGGCTTGCATGTCCAATAGGAAGTACAATCAGAAATCCTTTTTGGCAACTTTATAGCAAGTTCCTCATCTCATGCTTATGCTTATTCTCAGTCGCTTAGGCAGGTTCAACTCTGCAACCCCTTGGACTGTTGCCTGCCAGGTTCCTCTGTCCATAGATTTTCCCAGCAAGAATACTGGAGTAGGTTGTCATTTCCTCTTCCAGCTCTCATATCATATTCATAAAAAAAGAAAAGTTGAATACTGAGCCCACAACATGATTGAATTCAGAGTTTCAGTATCAGGTAAAGGCATTCAAGGCAGAAATCCAGACACAAAATCCAGAATAAAATTTGGAGACTTCTGCACACTTATGGATGAATTTGAGAACTTCAAATCTCCAAATCCCTCTCCTTTGCCAACAGAGGCAACCACCTATCTCAGCTTAAAGGACTTGCCTTCTCTTGTATAAACTCTTTAGAATGACTCCACCAAATGTATGACTAAGAAATAATGTTTGTCTTCAAAACCCATAACAAATCACTTCTCATGTTCTCAATAAATATAACAAAAGCAACATTCTAACATAGCCCAGATGGAGAAACATAAGGCCTTATTCAGGAGTACATAGCGTGACAGTAAACATTTAACAAAGTGTCGCCAATTTATGTGGGTAAGGATGTATACAGTATGCAAATACATTCTGCAAATGTTATATCAAGGAAGATGAAATACATTAGACTTGATTGCCATAAGTGTATTGATGGAGAACTTACCCAGATATAATATGTGATTGGGAGGAATATTAATATTCTGCTAACTTGGTTAATGAGTTAACACGCTCAGTCATGTCTGATTCTTTGTGACCACACGGACTATAGCCTACCAGGCTCCTCTGTCCATGGGATTTTCCAGGCAAGAGTACTGGAGTGGGTTGCCATTTCCTTCTCTAGGGGATCTTCCCAACCCAGGGATCGAACCCGAGTCCCCAGCATTGCAGACAGATGCTTTACTGTCTGAGCCACCAGGGAAGCCCCTATATCAAGGAAGATGAAATAAATTAGACTTGATTGCCATAAGTGTACTGATGGAGAAGTTATCCAGATATAATATGTGATTGGGAAGAATATTAATATTCTGCTAAGGTGGTTAATGAGACTCAGTGATGGTCTAGAGACTAGAAAGTTGAAATGCTGGAACTTCCTTGGCATACCATATGGGAAGGAATTTGAAAGTGCAGGGAAATAGAAATATTAGAATGAACATTATTGTGCAACCCATTTAGCTAGTACAATTTGGTGACTAGGGGAGTTAAATTATATATTAACATGGCTTGTTGCTCTGGACACTTAATCAAATGAGGGTACAGAGTCAATAAAATAAGGCTTGGAAAATGTTCCAGTATCAGGAACCTTCATTTTTGGTAATATTTCAGTTTAGTTCAGTCACTCAGTCATGTCCGACTCCTTGCGACCCCATGAATCGCAGCACACCAGGCCTCCCTGTCCATCACCAGCTCCTGAAGTCTACCCAAACCCATGTGCATTGAGTCGATGACGCCATCCAGCCATCTCATCCTCTGTTGTCCCCTTCTCCTCCTGCCCCCAATCCTTCCTAGCATCAGGGTCTTTTCAATGAGTCAACTCTTCACATGAGGTGGCCAAAGTATTGGAGTTTCAGCTTCAGCATCAGTCCTTCCAATGAACACCCAGGACTGATCTCCTTTAGGATGGACTGGTTGGATCTTGCAGTCCAAGGGACTCTCAAGAGTCTTCTCCAACACCACAGTTCAAAAGCATCAATTCTTCGGCATTCAGCTTTCTTCACTGTCCAACTCTCACATCCATACATGACTACTGGAAAAACCATAGCCTTGACTAGACAGACATTTGTTGGGAAAGTAATGTCTCTGCTTTTCAATATGCTATCCAGGTTGGTCATAACTTTCTTTCCAAGGAGTAAGCGTCTTTTAATTTCATGGCTGCAATCACAATCTGCAGTGATTTTGGAGTCCAAAAAAATAAAGTCTGACACTGTTTCCCCATCTATTTGCCATGAAGTGAATGGACCAGCTGCCATGATCTTAGTTTTCTGAATGTTGAGCTTTAAGCCAACTTTTTCACTCTCCTCCTTCACTCTCATCAAGAGGTTTTTTAGTTCCTCTTCACTTGCTGCCATAAAGGTGGTGTCATCTGCATATCTGAGGTTATTGATATTTCTCCTGGCAATCTTAATTCCAGCTTGTGCTTCTTCCAGCCCAGCGTTTTTCATGATGTACTCTGCATATAAGTTAAATAAGCAGGGTGACAATATACAGCCTTGATGGACTCATTTTCCTATTTGGAACCAGTCTGTTGTTCCATGTCCAGTTCTAACTGTTGCTTCCTGACCTGCATACAGGTTTCTCAAGGAATTTAGAGTTCCTTCCCCACATATTGAAATGTGGATATGTTTCAGTCATCTTTGAATAAAAGGAATCTAACGTGCTAAATACACACACAAACGTCTGTGTGTCATGTATCTATATTTATGTTCATCTTGAGTAATTAATCTAACAAAGTGTATATTGCTCTATAGCAGGAAAACCTTTTCTTATATTTTATCTATTTTGTTATATATGCTTTTGTTATCAATGCTTCAATTCCTATTAATTTATCATTTCATGCATGATGACACTGAAGTGCACTGATATAAGATGAAATTAAATGACCTGTATTAGTATATGTGTAACTGATATTTAGCACCTATTTTGACTTAAACACTAGGATAAATAATGGGAAAAGAGAAGTAAGCATGCTCTCAATTTATTGACAATCTAAAAAATATTCAACTCCCATTCAGATAACAGCTGAGTTGATGAACCTGGTAATAAGGTTTATAGAATAAAGACAATGGAGATTTGAAAAAGGACTTCTAGAGAAATTAAGATATAAATGGTGGCTAATTTACAGTAAAATAACAAAGTGAACACATTCTACTTATCACTTCATCATTAGTAACTCTTCTTATGTTATACTTGAACATCTTTTCAAATTTTCCCTTAATTTGAATTAAGGGAATTACTTTTATTTTTATATATAGATAGACAAATGGGGCTTCCCGGTTGGCGCTAGTGGTAAAGAACCTGCTTGCCAATGCAGGAGACATAAGGGAGATAGGTTCCATCCTTGCATCAGAAAGATTCCCTGGAGGAGGC